>NC_050090.1:15417043-15580544 GCF_009764565.3 Dermochelys coriacea
GATTGGGGACTCAGATCTGCACCGTTGTCTGAGGGGCCAGGGTGGGGGGCTGGGGGTCAGGGGACGTGCAAGCCCCAGCCCAGCTGCCCCCTGGCACATTCTGGTGACCCAGAGCCCCACCATGCTCCAATCCCCAGCTACCCCCCCGCGCCGCAATCCCTGACTGTCCCCCTCCCAACTGAGGGCCCTCCCGAGGAGCCGGGGGTGGCCAGGCCCGACCCTACCTTCACCTCTGCCCCCCGGGGCTCCCTGAGGCTGCAGCCAATGGGCCCCCTTGGTGAAGGCTTCCGCCCATCACTGAGGGGTTGTGGCCCTATGGCTCAGGGCAGCCCCTGGGGGTCCAGGGCAGCCCCAAGACCTACCCACCCCTGTGCCCTATGCGTGCCCCCCATGCCCTGAGTTCTGCATGCCAGCCCCCCGCAGGCTCTCCCCTGCCCGCCCCTGCAGCCCACCCCCCTGCCTGGCCCCCAGCCCCCCCAGCCTCACCCCTGCACGCCCCCAGCCCTGCCCCACTCACCATCTCCCGGTAATTGGGGTAGAAGGTTTGCTCGATGAGGGGGAATTCCTCAGCCCCCAACTTCCTGCGCAGCCGTACCAACTGGGCAAACTGAGAGGGGAGGGGGACGGGTCAGGGGGGTGCAGAACCCGGAGACTCACCGGCCCCCCCGTCTCCCATCTGGCTACCCACCGCCCCCCCATCCCTGCCTGGCTACCCACCAGCTCCCTCACCAGCCTTCCCGGCTACCCACTGCCCCCCTTCCCCGTCTCCCGCCTGGCTACCCATCAGCCCCCCTCACCGCCCAGTTACCCACCAGCTCCCCAGGCCCTCCAGCTCCCGCCGACTTCCCATCCCCCCCGGCTACCCACTGCCCCCCCCACAGCCCCACATTTCCCACCCGGCTACCTACAAGCCCTCCCCGGCTACCCACCAGCCCCCCTCCCAGCCTCCCAGCCTCCCGCCTACCTACTGCCCCCCGCGTCTCCTGCTCGCTACCCACCAGCCCCCACCAGCCTCCCCGGCTACCCACCAGCCCCCCGTCTCCAATCTGGCTACCCACCAGGCCCACCTCCCAGCACTCCCGGCTATCCTCTGCCCCCCGTCTCCCACCTGGCTACCCACTGGCCCCACCAGCCCCCCCCAGCCCCCCATCTCCCCACCCGGTTACCCACAAACCCTCCCCGGCTACCCACCGGCCCCCCCTCCCAACCTCCCCAGCTACCCTCTGCCCCCCCGTCTCCCCACCTGGATACCCACCACCCCCCAGCCTCCCCGGTTACCCCACTGCCCCCCCCATCTCCCACCTGGCTACCCACCAGCCTCCCTCACCGCCCAGCTACCACCAGCCCCCCAGGCCCCTCCAGCTACCCGCTGACTTCCCATCCCCCCGGCTACCCATCAGCCTGCCCCCTGGCTACCCACTACACCACCCCCCTGGCCCCCTGGATTCCCCTCCGTCCCCTGGCTACCCACCAGCCCTCCGGCTACCCACCAACTCCCCATCCCCCATGGCTACCTGCCAGACCCCAGACCCTCACAGCCAGCAACCCCCCCTCCCCACGGCCCCCTCCACCTTCTGCTCCCCCCACTAACCTCCTTCCCTTCTGGCAGCCCCCCACATTCCCCCCCCGGGCGCTCACCACCCAGGGCTCTGTCGCAGAAGTTGTAGATGGAGTGCAGGGAGTTGACGCTGGGCACCCCCGGCGTACTGCAGCCACAATGACCAGCCCCCGGTGGTCGCCCCCCGGGGCCATGCTGTAGGCATGCTGCCGCACCAGCACGAAGTCGGGGTGCACCGTCCCTGGACAGGCAGAAGGGGGTTTAGACACGGGGCCCAGCCCCACATGGTGCACCCCTGGCACTCCCAGTTCCTGCCCCCCTCCAGATCACACTGGCCCCACCATGGGTGCCCCCCAACCCCCACAAGGGAACTCTGCCCCCCCACTTTCCCCTGCCCCCTGTGAGGTGTCCTTGCCCCCCAGATCACACCCTGCCCCCCCACAAGGGACTCTGCCCCTGCCACTTGTCGCTGCCCCTCCAGATCCCACCTGCCACCATGGGGTGCCCCTACCCCCACAAGGGAACCCTGTACCCCCACTTGCCCCTCCACCCATGAGGTGTCCCTGACCCCCCATGGGGTGCCCCCTGCCCCCTACAGGGAAATCCTGACCCCCACATCCTCTCTGTCCCCCATGAATGAGCCTGCCCCCCATAACCTCCCTTTCCCCCCCTTGGGGCCTCCCTCCCCCGCAAATCCCACCTACCACACCTCACTGGTGAGCCCTGCCCTTTCTATGCCCCCCTTCTCCCACAACGGATTGCTGTCCTCCCCCTTCCGCCCCCCAGAGTGAGCCCTGCACCCCCCACTTCCTCCCTGTCTCCCATGAAAGAGCCCTGACCCCCTTGTTCCCCCCCCCCGCACACAGAGCCAGTTGGGGGGGGAGCTAGATGGGAGGGGGGAATGGGGAGAGGGGTCTGGGAGCAGCGCTCCGCCAATCAGTCCTCTCCCCTCCGAACCCATAGCCCCTGGCTAGGGGTCCCCCCCTTTCCTGCCCCCCGGTCCTCCCCCCCTTCACTCACCTCACCACCTTGACCCCATTGCGCAGAACCTCAAGATCCACCGAAAAGGCCCCATTGGCCTGAGCCACCAGATTCATCTCTGAGAACTCGGCCTGGAAGGGGTGAATGTGGGAGTCAGACCCACGGATGGAACAGGGCGCCCCAAATCCCCCCCCCCAACGACCCGTCACCAACCCTCCCATCCCCCAGTACCCATCCCACACCAGCCCCTCTACCTCCACAACGCCCCCATCCACCCCCCAGCACCCCCAATCCCACGGGGCCCAGACCCACCTGCTCCACCCGCACCTCGACATCACCATGGAGCTTCTTGCCCTTGAATAATTTGGCCCTGGAAGAGAGAGATGGAGGGGGAGATTTTAGAAGGCCTGCTTGTGCCTCAGTTTCCCCATACCTTGCATGGCCTCTCAGTGGCAGGGGGACAGCCTAAGGTGGGAGACACATGGTGCCCCAACTTCAAGGGCACAGCCAGTGGGGCTCTCTGCTGACCTATGGGCTCCCCAAGGCCATGTGCCGGGGGCCGAACAAACCCGGCTATGTTCGGGGAGACACCACAAACCCGGGCTGGGCACCTGGGGACCTGAGCCTGGCAGAGCCCGGAGGTCTCCCAGGGACAGCGCCAAATCTGGGGTGTAGCTCCTGTCGTAGGGGGTCCGGGGCTGACGGAGGCAAGACGGGACCCACAGAGCAGCCCCATAACCTGCCACAGGATGGCGTTCTCCCACTCTGGACCCCCCCCAGCCCATACCCTGCCCAGCCCCTGCTCCCTCGAGACCCCAGTGCCCGGCCCTGACTGCCCGGGGAGAGCACCCCCCCTGCCCAGCCCCCCAGCCTGCTCCCCACAGCACAGCGCCCCTCAGCGGTGGTGGCAGGATTTGAACCTGCCTGTGATTTGGAACAGAAAAGTTACAAATGAAGAGGCCAGATCCAGCATCTCTGGCCTGAGTCAGTGACCGATGGTCTGGCTGGGCCCAGCACCACGCAGGCACCGAAACAGAGAGTCCCACGAAGAGAACCCAGGAGTCCTGGCTCCCAGCCCCCACCCCCAAACACTAGACCCCACTCCCCTCCCAGGGCCCAGGAGAGAACCCAGGAGTCCTGGCTCCCAGCCTCCCCCCCCCAACACTAGACCCCACTTCCCTCCCAGGGCCCAGGAGAGAACCCAGGAGTCCTGGCTCCCAGCCCCCACTCTATAGTGAACAGGGCAGCTGGGGGGTCAGTGCCCATCACCGCCCCATAGGGCCCTGGCTCCGGGGCTTATCCTTCTTTAATTCCTTCTGATCCAGCTCCAGGGAGCAGGATGCGGGGGTAGGTCACATGACCTTCCCCGCCGCTCTGCCCCTCTCCACTTCCCAACAGGCCAAGGGGAGCAGATCTTTGGCGGTCGCCCCCATACACAGCCCCACCCCTCCCCAAATATCCCTGGGGACCTCACACGGATACATCCCCTCAAACCCACTGATACATGGGGTCAGATGGATGGGGCAGTGAGGGAGGGGGATGGACAGGACGATGGGGGCAGTGGGAGAGGGGGATGGATGGGGCAATGGGGTCAGAGGGGGAAGGGGATGGACAGGGATGAGGCAGTGAGGGAGGGGGATGGATGGGGGATGGGGGCCGTGGGGGAGGGGGATGAACGTGGGAGAAGGGCAGTGGGGGAGGGGGATGTATGAGGAGATGGGGGCCGTGGGGGTGGGGAATGGACATGGGGATGGGGCCAGTGCGGGAAGGGAATGGACGAGGATGGGGGCAGTGGGGGAAGGGGAATGGATGGGGTGCTGGTGCAGTGAGGGTGGGGGAGGGGGATGGACAGGGATGGGGACAGTGCGGGACAGGGATTGTTGGGGGATGGGGGAAGTGGGGGTGGAGAAGGGGAATGGAGGGGGGGTGAGGGCAGTGGGAGTGGGGGAAGGGGTGACAGGCAGGGGGAGTGGTGGCTGGAGAGAGATGCGGGGGAGGGGTGGCTGCAGCGTTCGCAGCAGTGACTAAGCAGAAGGGTGGCCACCTGGAGGTTTTAGGTGATGGGGACCGGGGCTGAGCCGAGGGGTGGCGGGGGGGAGGGGGAGAGACTGACGGCTGGACAGACAGATGGAAGCAGGATGGATTGTCAGGCAGGGGGTGGGATGAGGGGATGGAGCGGGAGGGGAGGTGACAGATGGATGGAGAAACTGATGGAGAGATGGACAGACCAACAGATGGATGGATGGATGGATGGATGGACAGACTGACGGATGGACGAACGGATGGATGGATGGATGACTGGACAGGACAGATGGGCAGATTGATGGATGGATGGACAGATGGACAGATAGATGGACGAATGGACGGATGGACAGATGGATGGACAGGACAAATGGATGGATGGACAGACGGATGGATGGATGGATAGACAGACAGATGGATGGATGGACAAACGGATGGATGGATGGATGGATGGATGGATGGATGGATGGACAGACGGACAGATGGATGGGCAGATGGATGGATGGATGGATGGATGGACAAATCGATGGATGGATAAATCGATGGATGGATGGACGGATGGATGGATGGGGAGTTTGTCCCCTGCCCCCCGCCCCCAAGCTCCTCACCAGTCGGTGCCTGGCTCGTCGATGACCAGCAGCGTCCGGCTGCGCCCCCCACCCCCCGTGCTGCTGCCCCCGACCTGCTCGCTGAAGCTGGCTGCTGCGGCCGCTGTCGTCTGCTTCACGGCGTTGGACAGGGATGAGAAGAACCCGCCTCCCCCCCCGCCGGGCCCAGGACTGGGGGCAGCCGGGGGGCGCTCGGCCGGGGAGATGCTGCCCGGGGAGGGGACAGGCGAGGGGGCGCCGGGGGGCACCGGAGGGGGCTGAGGCCGTTGCAGATCCGTCATGTAGCCATTGGGCAGGTTGGCCATGAAGTTACTGTCCGAGAGGCGTCTCCGCAGGTAATTCATCCTGGAGACGCTGTAGGGGGCTGTGCCTATGGGGGCAAATGGGGGGGTCTATCAATCCTATGGGGGCTGCTCTCTCTGGGCAGGAGAGGTGTCTGTTTACAGGGATGTCTCTTCTGGATGGGGTCCTCCCGGAAGGGGGTCTCTCTTTTTTACAGGGGGAGGAGGGGTCTTTCTCGCTAGACAGGGGATCCCCTATTGTAGGGAAAGCTCCCCTATAGGATGCTTTTATAGGGGAAGGCTCTCTACAGGGGCATCTCTTAGGGCGAGTCTCGTCTGTGAGTGAAGGTCTTTCCAAACAAGGGAGTTCTCTCGATAGGGTCCTTCTTCTATAAGGGCTCTTTCTCTAGGATTATGGTGTCGGGGGGGGGGATCTCTATGGGGAAAGGAGGTGTCTATAGGGGATCTCTGGAGGGGAAGGGGGTGTCTATAGGGCAAGGGATACCTATGGGGAAGGGGGTCTGTAAGGGAGGGGATCTATAGGGGAAGGTGGTATAAGGGAGGGGGTAATAAGGGGGTGTCTCTCTCTCCCCCAGTCTGCGTCCTTCTATGGGGGTCCCTATAGGGGATCTATGGGGCCTGCACCCCGGGCTCTCTCTGGGGCAGACCCTGCGGCTCCCGAATCCTGGAGTCATATGAGCGCAGCAGCCGCTGGACCAGCCCAGATACCCGGACCCCCCGCACACACACACGTCTCCGCGAATTGGTCTCGCCCGGCCCCTCCTCCCCACCCCCTCCCGCCGCGATGGTTGGTCCCGGTACCCTTGCGGAGGCTGGGGCGGGTGGCGCCATCTGCGGTCGGCGGGGGGAGGAGGTGGTGACGTACCTCCCTCCCTCTGCGGCGCACGGTGGTGCTGTCCTGTCCCCGGCCGGGTTGGGAGGGGGGATGCGGGGAGGAGCTGTCCGCGGTGCTGGGCGGGGGAGGGGTCAGAAGATGGGGAGAGAGGAGAGAGGTGGGGGGGGAAGGGGAGGTGGGGTGAGAAGGGGAGGGGATGGGGAGAGAGGGGATTGGGGTGGGGATGGGTTATAGGGGGAGGGAGAGGAGGGGTTAGGTGCGGTAGGAGAGGGGGAATTAGGGGGAGGGGATGGGGAGAGAGGGGGAGGTCGGGTGGGATTGGAGGGGGAGGAGAGGGGAGCAGGGAGGAGAAGTGGGGTGGGAAGGGGAGGAGAGGCAGGAGGTGGGTGGGGAGGGGGAGGGTCTAGGGCTGGGGGATACTTGTGTGACCCAAGTGCCCCGTGGTGGGACCATGCCCTTACAAGTGCATCCCCAAGGCCCAGCTGTGCTGCACTGGGCACCCCAAGAAAGGGCCCGGCTAGGAAGGCCAGGCTCGAGGTTGCCAGTTGTGGCTGTCTTGGCCTGTGACCTGGTATGGCCAGTCCTGGGATGGGCTCTTTGAATCTATCACCGGCTTTGCCCAGCCAAGGGCCGGGTGGTTTCACCAGAGCTGTGACACCGTGTGCTATGGAGGGGGGTGACCAGTGGGGAAGCTGGTGAGCTGGGAGGGGTGAATGTGCAGGGGACGGGATGGAGGTTGAGGGATGGGGGTGTTCATGGGCGGGGGGTGGGGGCTCAGACAGGTGGGAGAAGCCTCGGCTCCCAACTACAGCATGCCAGCACCTCCCCCATGTAGATGCCGCTCCACCAGCAAGGCATAGAACCCAGGAGTCCTGGCTCCCAGCCCCCCCCTATAACCACTAGCCCCCATTCTCACACACACACACACAGCCAAGTGGGACCCATTCTCTCTTTATCGTGATGGATTCCCACATCCTGTAGCAAAGGGGATTTCTGGGGGTCGGAGCATCGCGGTCATAACTGCGGGGGGGCTTCTGGGGCATTTCCATAGGGAGCCCCTGGAAGGAGGGGAAGAGCTGCTGTCGAGGGGATCCTGACCCCCCTGCTCCATCTGCAGAAAGGCAGTGCGGGGATGGGGCTTCCGGGGAAGCACCTTCACCTGGCTCCTGCCAGATCAACCTGCAAAGAACAGGCAGTGAAAGGGTTAAACCAGAGACATAGGCCCCTCCCCTCCCCAGCCAGCCTGCCCCCAGCCTGGACCAGAGCCAGCGCCCCCTAGAGGGGACAGGCCCCAGGCCCCATTCCTCACCCCCCTGGAGCCAGCCAGTCCCCACCGTGGGAATGGATGGGAGCCGACGCCCCCTAGAGGGGAAGAGTCCCATCCCCCATTCCCTGCCCCCCTGAGCCAGCCAATCCCTGCCCTGGGGCCAATGGGAGCCAGCGCCCCCTAGATGGGACAGGCCCCAGGCCCCATTCCCACCCTCCTGAGCCATCCAGTCCCCGCCCTGGGGCCGGATGGGAGCCGGCGCCCCCCAGAGGGGAAAAGCCCCATGCCCCATTCCCTAGTATTTCTCACACACCTCAAACATCCTCATCAAGATACTCCATGTACTTGAAGCCTGCGGTGGGCTGGGGGTCTAAGCTGGCCAGGCGGGCTGCCGATAACAGGGGCTGATCTGGGGGCAGAGAATAGGGAGCCGGTTTGTGACTGCAAAACCTCAGCAGGACCCCCAGCCCCACAGGGATCCTTCCAAAGAGACCTGGTGCTTACCCCACTCCCCTCCCAGGGCCGAGGAGAGAACCCAGGAGTCCTGGCTCCCAGCCCCCCGGCTCTAACCCAACAGACCCCACTCCCCTCCCAGGGCCGAAGAGAGAACCCAGGAGTCCTGGCTCCCAGCCCCCACACACACACTCACTGACCCACTCAACATCCCTCCAGCTCACCATATTCCTCCTCCTCTGGGCAGGGTGGCACATTGAGACATGGCTCCTTCTCCTCCACTTCCAGGGCCTTACCATTGATGGGCTGGCACTTGGGCCAGGGTTTGCCCCAGAAGCTGATGTTCACCGGCCCAGTGTTCCCCACACCATGGGTCTCCATTCTGTATGGGAGGAGAGAGATCAGCACCGGGCCCAGCCCCCTCCCACGGCCTCTGGATCAGATCCATGGGGGCCCCCGCAGGCTGGTATTCTTCCCCTCCTCCCAGTTCAGACCCATAGACCCCCCCCAGCCCTGTAATCCTCTGAATCAGACCCATGGGGCCCCCACAACTTGGTATCCTTCCCCTCCCACCAGATCAGACTCATGGACTCCTCCCCCAGCCCTGTGTCCCTCTGGATCAGACCTATGGGGCCCCCCAACCCTGGTATCCCCACTCCTGGATCAGACCCACAGGCCCTGGTATGTCCCCCCTACCCCCAACCCCAGCTGGTGACACTCACGAAAATTTGGGGTAAGTGGGTTGGCAAACACGCTTCCGAGACTTCATGGGATTTTTCGCGCAGGCCGGGATGCAGTGACCCCAGGAACTCCAGTCTGACCACTGGCCCTCCACTGGGAAGCCAGTACAGACACCAGTCAGGTCAGGAGCCCATCTGGCCTGGTATCCTACCTCCCTTCCCCTCCCCCAAGTCATAACCGGGGCCCCTCCAGCCTGGTACCCCTGCACAGATCAGACCCCCAGTCCCCTCCAGCCCAGTATCCCACCAGCCCACCTCGGACACTCACATTTGCACAGATACATGTTGTAGCAGCTGCGGATATGAATATAACTTCCCACACAGCGCTTCCCATCAGGGCTGCGCCCCTTGCAGACCCGCGTCCGCTTCTGCTGCCCCACGATCTCCTGGCAGGTGATGACCCCGGTGTAACCTGGCCGGGTGCAAGTGGACCACTCCCCCCACTCCGACCAGTGCCCATCCACTGCGGGGGAGAGACAGGGAGACCCCCAGAGACAGCAGAGTATGACTGTCAGTCCTCCCACCCACCCACCCACCCATCCATCCATCTCCCCACACACAAACCAGCCCACCCATCATCCATTCAGCCACTGACCCACCCACCCATCCATCCATCCATCCATCCATCTATCCATAGACCCACCCAACCATCCACCCAACCATTGATCCATTCATCCATCAACCCACCATTGACCCACCCATCCATCCATCCACTCATCCATTCACCCATTGACCTATCCATCCATCTACCCACACACAAACCAGCCCACCCATCATCCATCCACTGACTCACCCAATCATTCATCCATCCATCTATCCACCCAACCATCTATCCATACATACACCCAACCATCCATCCAAAGACCCACCCAACCATTGATCCATTCATCCATCAACTCACCATTAACCCATCATCCATCCATCCACCCATCTACCCACACACAAAGCTGCTCGCCCATCATCCATTGACCTACACACCCATTGACCCATCCATCCACCCACACACAAACCTGCCCACCCATCATCCATCCATCCACTGACTCACTCAACCATCTATCCATACATCCACCCAACCATCCATCCACAGACCCACCCAACCATTGATCCATTCATCCATTGTGGCAGAGTAGGGAGTGGGGAGTATTTACTTAGTAATGTTGTATGGGAGTTTTACGAGTTTACTGTCTGCATTAATACTGATGGTGTTGGGATATCAGGGTGTGACTTCTCCAAAAGGTGATACTTGTAACCTGAGCCCAAGAGGGGGTTGGGGCCAGGTGACACCTTCTGCCCAGGAAACTGGACAAAGGCTGGAGGAGGAGCCGGGGGTGTGGCTGGGTGAGGCTGCTGGAGCGGTTTTCAGTTTGTAGCTGGCTGGGGAAAGGAGGGAAGACCAAAACCTGGGTCTGGGCTCCCCACCCCCCCCCCGCAAGAGGGACCTGACTGAGCGGTCCTGTTCTCTGTACCTACAAGCTCTGTTTAGACTGCGTAAAACCCCTGAGGACACATATCTTGAACTGATCCTCTGAATGGAGAGATACATCCACGAAGGGGCCTAGACTAAGGAGGACATGATTAAACTGATGGTTCTGGAGCACCAGTATGATCACTGCCCAGCCAACCTGAGGCTGTGGTTGGGGGACAAAAAGCCAGAGAACCTGCAACATGCAGGGCGGCTGGCTGATGAGTTCGTGGACAGCCGGTCAGGGGCTGCAGGGAGGAGTCCCAAAAGAATAAGCCCAACACAGTGCAGAGAGAGAGTCATCCTGGGACCTCCCAAAGGGGGAATTTGGAGAACCCCCTCCCGAGGGGAACAACCAGCATCAGGACCAACCGCCCAGCTCGAGGGAACCAACGTGACGTGACTTGTTATTACTGTGGGCAGAGAGGCTATATATGGACCCAGTGCCCCAGGCTCAAGGACAGACTGAGCAGACCGAACCCACACAGGGTTAACTGGGCAGGGACCCAGCCAGAGGAGGGGCTGGCAGCTTACCCACTGCTCAGGAGGGAGGAGTGCCCCAGACCAGCTCCTCTGGAGGGCTGGCTGCTCCGGACTCAAGGATCTCAGGGTACAGGGGGGACACAGGGCTATCCCTGAAGAGCAAGTGCCTTGTTCCCCTGGAGGTGGATGGGAGGAAGGTCAATGGATACTGAGACACAGGCGTGGAGGTGACACTGGACCGGCCCAAGACAGTGGCCCCAGATCGGGTGGTGCCCGATACCTACCTGACCCTGATGGGTGTGGGCAGAACCCAATTCAAGGTGCCCGTGGCGAGGGTACATCTGAAATGGGGATCCAAGGAGGGCCCCAAGGATGTGGGGGTGCACCACCATTTGCCCACTGAGGTGTTGATGGGGCCTGACCTCGAGGATTGGCCAGGCAACCCCCAGAGCTCCCTAGTCATGACGCGTAGCTAGAAGTGGCGAGGAGCACCTCACCCTGACCTCGGGGAGGGTACCACACCGGAGGCGCAGGATCCCACCCTGGTGGGGAGGGAGCGCCCAGGGACAAGGCTCAGAGGGGCTGCGGCTCCAGACCCAGCTGGCAAGAGGGAGCAGGTCCCCATCCCATGCCCAGCCACTGAGTTCCAGGCCGAGTTGCAGAAAGATCCCTCCTTGCAGAAGCTCAGGGACTTGGCCGACCTCAGTGCGGTATAGACCATGAGGAGAGGTTGCCAGGAGAGGTTCCTGTGGGAGGAGGGGTTCCTGTACCGAGAATGGGCTCCCCCAGGGGAAGTGGAGTCCTGGGGGATCAGGAGACAGCAGGTGGTTCCCCAGAAGTATCGCCGCAAGCTCCTGTACCTGGCCCATGACATCCCCCTCTCAGGGCACCAGGGAATCCGGGCACCCGGCAGAGGCTGCTACAGAACTTTTACTGGCCTGGAGGCTTTACCAAGGTCCAGCAGTATTGCTGATCCTGCAACCCCTGTCAGAGGGTGGGGAAGGCCCGAGACAAGGGGAAAGCAGCTTTGAGACCTTTGCCCATCATAGAGGAACCTTTCCAGAAGGTGGCCATGGACATAGTGGGGCCTCTCAGCAAGATGACCCAGTCGGGGAAGAAATATATCCTGGTGGTGGTAGATTTCGCCATCTGCTACCCCAAGGCAGTGCCCTTGGCTTCCATTGAAGCAGACATCGTGGCAGATGCGCTCCTGACCATTTTCAGCCAAGTGGGGTTCCCCAAGGAAGTCTTGACAGACCAAGGGTCCAACTTCATGCCAGCCCTGCTCCAGTGCTTGTGGGAGAAATATGGGTCCAGCACATCTGGGGCTCAGCATATCACCCCCAGTCCAATGGGCTGGTGGAGAGGTTCAATGGGACGCTAAAGATGATGCTGAAAACCTTTATGAACCAGCACCTGCAGGATTGGGAAAAGTATTTACCTCACCTGCTGTTCGCATACAGGGAAGTGCCCCAGGAGTCTACTGGGTTTTCGTCTTTCGAACTGTTATATGGACGGAGGATAAGGGGGCCCCTGGACCTGATGAGAGACAAATGGGAGGGGAAGGCCACGCCCAACGGAGAATCCGTGGTGGAGTATGTCCTGACGTTCCGAGAGAGACTTGCTGAGCTCATGGGCCTGGCCAAGGAGAATCTGGCCAGAGCCCAGAGGAAACAAAAGGCCTGGTATGACCACACGGCGCAGGCCCGCGCCTACGCCACCGGAGACCAGGCGATGGTTCTCATCCCCATGAGAAAAAGCAAACTACGGGCCACCTGGGAAGGTCCTTTCAAGGTTGTCAAGCAACTTAATGAGGTAGAATCATAGAATCATAGAATCATAGAATATCAGGGTTGGAAGGGACCCCAGAAGGTCATCTAGTCCAACCCCCTGCTCAAAGCAGGACCAAGTCCCAGTTAAATCATCCCAGCCAGGGCTTTGTCAAGCCTGACCTTAAAAACCTCTAAGGAAGGAGATTCTACCACCTCCCTAGGTAACGCATTCCAGTGTTTCACCACCCTCTTAGTGAAAAAGTTTTTCCTAATATCCAATCTAAACCTCCCCCATTGCAACTTGAGACCATTACTCCTCGTTCTGTCATCTGCTACCATTGAGAACAGTCTAGAGCCATCCTCTTTGAAACCCCCTTTCAGGTAGTTGAAAGCAGCTATCAAATCCCCCCTCATTCTTCTCTTCTGCAGACTAAACAATCCCAGCTCCCTCAGCCTCTCCTCATAAGTCATGTGCTCTAGACCCCTAATCATTTTCGTTGCCCTTCGTTGTACTCTTTCCAATTTATCCACATCCTTCCTGTAGTGTGGGGCCCAAAACTGGACACAGTACTCCAGATGAGGCCTCACCAGTGTCGAATAGAGGGGAACGATCACGTCCCTCGATCTGCTCGCTATGCCCCTACTTATACATCCCAAAATGCCATTGGCCTTCTTGGCAACAAGGGCACACTGCTGACTCATATCCAGGTAAACTATGTGGTGGAGCTGTCGAACCAGGCACATCACCGCCGGGTGTACCATGGTCATATGATGAAGCCAAATTATGCCAGGGGGAATGTGGTGTTGGCCATGTGTGGACATTGGGAGGAGCAGGGAGATGACCCTTGAGTAGATCTAATCCCTGAGACAGGAGCTGGCTCCTCCCTAGAAACAATCCCCTTCTCTGATCGGTTAACCCCTGGCCAGAAAGCTGAGATCAGAGGGGTGCTACATCTGTACCAACAGCTGTTTTCCAACCAGCCAGGACTCATTAATCTAGCTGTCCACGGCGTGCAGACAGGATCGCACCTGCCTATACGATGTTCCCCCTTCCGAGTCACAGGGAAAACTGCTCAGGAGGTGGAGCTTGCTCCTGCAGGATTATGACATGGACGTGGCCCATGTGACGGGGATCGCCAACATGATAGCGGATGCGTTGTCCCGGAGAGGAGGGCCTGAACTTTCCCAGGTCACTGGTTAGAGTCACTGCGCTCAGTTCAGTCTCGAAGCAGGGAGAGATGTGACGGAGTAGGGAGTATTAACCTGGTAATGTTGCAAGACCCACCCAACCATCCACCCAACCATTGATCCATTCATCCATCGACCCACCATTGACCCATCATCCATCCATCCATCTACCTACACACAAACCAGCTCACCCATCATCCATCCATCCACTGACCCACCCATCCATCCATCCATCCATCCATCCATCCACTGACCTACCCAACCATTGATCCATTCATCCATCGACCCACCATCCATCCATCCACCCATTGGCTCATCCATCAATCTACCCACACACAAACCTGCCTACCCATCATCCATACATGTATTGACCCACACAAACATCCATCCATTGACCTAGGCATCAATCCACCACCACCCACCCACTGCCATCTGTCCATTTACCCAACCAACCATTGATACATCCATCCACCTCCCATTGACCCATTCATTCATCCATTCACCCATCCATCCATTAATTCATCCATTTCTACTTCCATCCATCCCAATACACACCCCTCCATTCACCCATCCATCATTTTACTGCACTTTCATCCATTCCTCCCTCCTTCTCTCTGTGCATCCCACCACTTTTCTACTCCTTCATCCTCTTCCTGATCCATCCATTCTTCTTTTCCTCCATACCTCCATTCCTCCACCCCTTGCCCCACCCCTCCATCTGCCCTCCCCTCCAGGGACAGAGGGTGTCCTCTCCCCACTCCAATGCTCTTTGTCTGTCCCTGCCCCTTTACCTGGGCAGGGTATTTTGGTGTTGCAGAAATGTGACTGGGTATTGAGGCCAAGACAGGCCTTCCCTCCGTGCCGTGGTGCTGGGTTGTTGCAAAGACGCTTCTCCATTACCCGGCCCATGCCACAGGTCACCGAGCAGGGACTGGATGGCTGCCAATTGCTCCAGCCACCGTCCACTAGGCAGGGCGCAGAGTCAGAGAGAAAGAAACACAGGTCAGCATGGAAAACCTAGCCTGAGGGTTGGGGGAATGGGAAACGGGAGATTTCCCCTTTGGGGGGCACCAGCTCCAATATGGCCCCAGGGCAGGGGACTGGATGTCTTGGGGGTGGGGGGCAGGAGGATCTTTCTCACCTGGGCAGAAGGGCAGCCCGATGCAAGACTGGTCCTCACTGGCAGATCCAGAGCAGGGGAGTCCGGGGGGGATGACGGAAGGTGGGGGGCTGTTGCAAACCCGTGAGCGACGCTGCTTGGCCTTCTGTCCCGCTTTCTCCGGAGAGCAGGTGGCAGAACAAGGACCCCATTGCCCCCAGCTGCCCCAGTTCCCATGAGCTACAGAGAGAGAGAGATCAGGCCTCCGTGTTGGGAGGGGCCATTCACCCACACCTGCCCACCCATCCCCCATCCAGTAACCCAGCCATACCCCCACCCAGCCACCCCTTCCCACCCATCCCCCCCTTCAACTACCCACCCATCCCCCCACCCAACCACCCCTTCCCATCCATCCCCCCATTCAACTACCCACCCATCCCCCCATCGCCACACCCAGCCATCCCTTCCCACCCATCCCCCCACAACCACCCCTTCCCACCCATCCCCCCATTCAACTACTCACCCATCCCCCCATCACCCCACCCAGCCATCCTTCCCACTCATCCCCCCATCACCCCACCCAGCCATCGCTTCCCACCCATCCCCCCATTCAACTACCCAGCCCTTGCTTCCCACCCATCCCCCCACAACCAGCCCTTCCCACCCATCCCCCCATCGCCCCACCCAGCCATCCCTTCCCACCCATCCCCCCACAACCATCCCTTCTCACCCATCCCCCCATTCAACTATCCAGCCATCCCCCCATCGCCCCACCGAACCATCGCTTTCCACCCATCCCCCCATTCAACTACCCACCCATCCCCCCATTGCCCCACCCAGCCATCCCTTCCCATCCATCCCCCCATTCAACTACCCAACCCTCGCTTCCCACCCATCCTCCCATTCTCCCACCAAGCCATCCTTCCCACCAATCCCCCCACAACCATCCCTTCCCACCCATCCCCACATCGTCCCACCCAGCCATCCTTCCCACCCATCCCCCCATTCAACTACCCAACCACCACTTCCCACCCATCCCCCCTTCGCCCCACCCAGCCATCCTTCCCACTCATCCCCCCACAACCATCCCTTCCCACCCATTCCCCCATCACCCCACCCAGCCATCCTTCCCACCCATCCCCCCACAACCATCCCTTCCCACCCTTCCCCCATTCAACTACCCTACCATCGATTCCTACTCATTCCCCCATCGCCCCACCCAACCATCCCTTCCCACTCATCACCCCATTGCCCCACCCAGCCATCCCTTCCCACCCATCCCCCCATTGTCCCTGCCAACCATCCATCCCTTCCCATCCCCCCGTCGCCCCACCCAGCCATCCCTTCCCACCCATCCCCCCATCGCCCCACCCAGCCATCCTTCCCACCCATCCCCCCACAACCATCCCTTCCCATCCTTCCCCCATTCAACTACCCTACCATCGATTCCTACTCATCCCCCCATCGCCCCACCCAACCATCCCTTCCCACTCATCTCCCCATTGCCCCACCCAGCCATCCCTTCCCACCCATCCCCCCATCGCCCCACCCAACCATCCCTTCCCACTCATCCCCCCATTGCCCCACCCAGCCATCCCTTCCCACCCATCCCCCCATTGTCCCACCCAACCATCCATCCCTTCCCATCCCCCCATCGCCCCACCCAGCCATCCCTTCCCACCCATCCCCCCATTCACCTACCTACTCATCCCCCCATCGCCCCACCCAGCCATCCCTTCCCACCCATCCCCCATTCAACTACCCAATCATCAGTTCCCACCCATCCCCCACATCGTTCCACCCAACCAGCCCTTCCCACCCATCGCCCCACCCAGCCATCCTTTCCCACCCATCCCCCTATTCAACTACCCAACCATCACTTCCCACCCATCCCCCCATCGCCCCACCCAGCCATCCCTCCCCAACCATCCCCCCATTCAACTCCCAACCATCACCCCACCCAACCAGCTCTTCCCACCCATCCCCCCCATCGCCCCACCCAGCCATCCTTTCCCACCCATCCCCCTATTCAACTACCCAACCATCACTTCCCACCCATCCCCCCATCACCTCTCCCAGCCATCCCTTCCCCCAGATGCCCCCACAACCATCCCTTCCCACCCATCCCCCTATTCAACTACACAACCATCCCCCCAACAGCCCACCCAACCATCCCTTCCCACCCATCCCCCCATCGGCCCACCCAACCATCCCTTCCCACCCATCTCTCCACAACCATCCCTTCCCACCCATTCCCCCACCAATCCCACCCACCCATCCCTCCCATCTCCCCATCCAATTTACCATCCATCCACCACCTGCCTCCATCCGCTGGACCATCCCTACCCAGCCACCCACTCCCCACCCAGCTATAGATCTGTTCTGACCAAGGCCACGGAACAATGAAGAAAGTCTGAATTCCCAAAAGCCTTGTAAATATGTAGTTAGTAGATAAGGGAACAGCAGGCAGATGGCGAATGTGTGAACAGCCAGTCACTTTTGCGGGGATTGGCTCCCAGGAACTAAGGAGCCGACCAGAGAGTGTGCGAGGGGATGTAGAACAGAGAGTGCGGGCAGTGTCTGTGTGAGGACGTGTTTATCAGCTGGTGAATGAGTTTGTAGTTTGGGTGCGTGGTTCACCCTGGACCCCACCCCCTGCACCTGTGAGCCTCAGTAGCTCAGTGTTGGGCCCCTGGGTGCCAGGAGAGAAACCTCCGTGATGAGCCTGGCCTCGAGCTGAGTTCTTGAGAACTGAGTGGATAAGGTCCCAACATCATCCACCCAACCATCCCTCTCCACTCACCCACCCATCCAGGTGTCCACTCACCCTTAGACCGATCCATCCATCTACCCATACATCCCTGCCCCCACACATCCCCCCAATCCATCTGTCTATCCACCCACTGGTAAGCCCCAACCCATCCCTCCACCCAACTACCCATCCATCCCTGCCCCCATTCTCCCATCCACCCACCCACCCATTCCGATCCATCCAGCCAGCCACCCAACCAGCCATCCCCCCTCCCCACCGCAACCCATCCCTTAATCCTTTTGTCCAAGCACCCAACAACCCATCCTCCCAACCCCCACCCCCCCACCCATCCCTTACCACCCACCCATGTATGCACCCACCCAATCCCATCCACCTCTCCACTAATCCTTCCACCCAACAACCCATTCCCCATCCATGCATCCAACCGTCCATCCATGTCCCCACCCCCCATCCAACCATCCACCTACCCAGCCAGCCATCCTCCATCCATCCTGTCCCCCACCCATCCCCCTACCCACCCAACCAGATATTCCATGATGAATGCAGTATAAAAACATCTATGGACTAGAATGAGATCATAGAAATGTCAGGCTGGAAGGAACCTCGGGAGGTCACTAAATCCAGCACCCTGCGCGGAGGCAGGACCAAGTCAACCTAAACTATCCCAGATGGGTTTGTCCAACTTCTTCTTAAAACCCTCCAATGACGGGGTCCCACAGCCTCCTTGGGAGCCAGTTCCGGAGCTGAGTGACCCTGAGAGTTAGAAAGTTTCTCCCAATATTTAACCTCCATCCCGCTGTTGCAGATTCAGCCCTTTACTTCTTGTCCTGCTCACAGTGGACATGGAGAACAATTGCCAGTGTCCTCTTTAGAACAGCCTGTGAGGTATCTAAAAACTGTTCTCAGGTCCCCTTTCAGTCTCCTTCTCTCCAGACCAAACATGCCCGGTTTCTTTTAACCGTCCCTCCTAGGTCAGGTTTTCTAAACCTTCAATCATTTTGGTTGCTCTCCTCTGGACTCTCTCCAATTCGTTCACATCTTTTCTAATATGTGGGGTACCCAGAGCCAGACACAGTCCTCCCACTGGGGTCCCACCAGTGCCGACCCGAGTGGGACCATGACCTCCCGCGTCTTGCATATGACCCTCCTGTTAACACACCCAGAATGAGAGTAGCCTTTTCCACAGCCGTGTCCTGTTGGTGACTCATATTCCATAGGGGACCCGCAGGAGCCCCCAGATCCTTTGCAGCCATGTGACCGCCTAGTCCCCATGTATTTGATTCCCCATCCCCCACACCTTCCTTGGCATGGTATTCTGCACTTCTACTTCTTGGATGTGGCCTGGTTGATTTCAGAGCAACTCTTCCCCTAGCCGGCTTGTCAGGATGTCAGCTGGGACAGTGTCAAAAAAAACCCACACACAATCCCCCCCACACCCCTGCCCATCCCCCCCCCACACCCCCCCGTCACTCACTGGGGCAGATCTTGTTGGTGTCACAGGACAGGGTCTCCGAGTTGTGGCCTGGGCAGGAGCCCCCACAGACGGGCGCCGGCCCGGTGCAGCTACGGATGCGCCTCTTCTCCCCCTCAGCACAAGTCACAGAACAGGAGCTCCAGGGGCCCCAGGACGACCAGCCCCCCATCACTGCCGGGCGGTGGGGGAAAGGGGTCAGCATGAGATTAGGGTGGGGGTGGGGACCTGAGGCTGCAACCTCCCCATTCCAGAGACCCCCATTCCCACCTGAGACCACCTACCCACTTGCCCCGCCCATTTGATCCCCTCCCGCTACACACTCCTCCCCAGAGACCCCTCCTGCCCCCTGCCCACCCTTCAGAGCCCAGCTCTGATAGGGGGTGACCAACCCTTTCCCCTCCCAGCCCCCCATCACTGCCATGGGCATCTCTGCAGCTCAAGCAGCTGGGAACAGGAAGTTTCCATTTCCAGCTGTGGTGGGGGAAGAGGGGGGTGGGGGGGCAGGGAGCGGGAGGAACCAGCACCCCTAGGAGGGAAGTGAAAGTGTTGAATCTGAGAGAGAGAGAGAGAGAGAGAGAGAGAGAGAAGCCCGGTGAGCTCCCAGCTACTCCAGCCTCAGCCTCTCCCACTAGGGGTGCTGTGGGGTACAGGGTGGGGTGATGTGGGGTGCTGTCTGCATGAGGTGGTGGTGTCCAGCAGGGGGGCACTGTGGGGCATTGGCCCTGGGGGGTGTCGTGGGGCACAGGGGGCACTGGCCATGGAGGGCGCTGGGGGGTCACTGGCCATGGGGGGGCGCCATGGGACGCTGGCGGAGAGGGGTGGGGGGAACTCACAGGGGCAGCAATCCTTCAGGCTGCAGGCTTGAGTCTCCCACCTCCTCTGCAGGCCACCTGAGCACTGGCCCTGCCCCTGGCAGGTCTGGCTGCGTCTCTGCACCCCTTCCTTGCACGACACGGAGCAGGGGCTCCAGGGCGTCCAGTCACTCCACTCGGCCTGGCTGCGGGAAGGGCAGGGGGGTCAGGGGGGCTGGGGCAGGTGCTTGTCAGAGCCTTTGGCAGATTGCTGGGCCCAGCGTTAGGGGCTGGGGCGAGGGGTGGACGGGCTGGGGTTAGGGGCGAGGGTTGGGGTTCGGGCAGGACTGGCAGGGTGCCCCAGTGTGGGGCAGGTACCTGTAGTCGGGGTTCAGGCAGAAGTGGGAGGGCTCGGGGGGGCACTCACCGGCAGCACTGGCAGGGCATCCCGGCGTGGGGCCGGTACCCGTAGTTGGGGTTCAGGCAGAAGTGGGGGCACTCTGGGGGGGCACTCACCGGCAGGACTGGCAGGGCATCCCGGCACGGGGCCGGTACCCGAAGTTGGGGTTCAGGCAGCAGTCAGCCTTGGGCACGTCCTCACCCAGCAACTCCTTGCACTTGCCGGCCCCGAACTGCTCATAGCAAAGCCCCTCCTGGCCATCTGCGGGAGTGGGGGGGGAAGGGGGTGAGACCAGCCGCACAGATGGACGGACAGACGGGGGTGGGGGCCCACTTGGCTCAGACACACAGAAATCCCCCCACCCTGGTACCTGCAGATGGGACCAGCGCCCAGCACAGGGCCAGCAAGAGGCCAGAGGTCACAGCCCCCTCCATGGGGCTGGGATGGACAGACAGACTGACGGCAGCTGCACAGATTCCTTGCCAGAGAGCGACTGAGCCACGGGGGTGGAGCGGGGGGAGGATATTCCCATCAGCCACTCCCCCACCTCCCCCCGCTCTGCAAGCCACTCCCCTCCCCGCTCTGCAAGGGGGAGGGGAACTGGGGGCTTGAGGGGGACCCTGAGCCTCCCCAGCCCTGGGCTGTCTCCTTCCAGCTCCTTGGGGGGGGGCGGGCAGCGTGGGGGGACCCTCATTCTCCCCACAGCCAAGGGCCCCTCCCCACACCCAGCCAGGACCTTGGACTTTGCTCCCTGACTTTGGCCTCCACGGGGCTGGCCGGGCCTGGGTTTTCGGGGGGGGAAGTGTGGGGGGGGGCGTCCAATGCCCCCAGCTGCCTTCGCATGGTGAGGTCTTGGAGATCACCAGCAATGGGGGGGTTGTCACCCCCCCCCACCTTCTAACTTGGGGGGATTTCGTGCTACCGCACTATGGCTTCAAGTGCACAGAAAGTTCCCCCCCTCTGTCTCCTGCCTACCGTGCAGGGCCCCCCCCATCTTCCTCCCCACCCACCACACAGGGCCCCCCTAAATCTGTCCCCCCCTTATTTGTAACTGCCAGGCTCTTGGGCTTCCCCCCTCCAGTCTGTCATCCCGCCAAAGGAGCAAAACACCACCGCCCCTGTTATCAGCTCACCCTGGCCCCCACCCTCCCAGCTGCTAGGACTGGCCCTGGGGGAGAACCAAACAACCGGCTCATGGAGTAGAAAAAACCCCGGGGGGCCCAGGCGAGAGCGGGCAGGGGACGAGGCCCCCAGGCACATGGTCACAAAGTCCCGACCTCTGGCCTCGCCCAGTGCCTGGCTCAGTGCCCGTGGCTCAGAGCGGAGGCCCCAGGGCTGCGGAGCAACAGGGAGCCTGGCCAGGCAGACTAGCCCCACGGCTCCCCCAGCACCAGCAAGGGCCCGTCCCCAGGCTGGGCGGTGCTGAGCGCTACGTGCAAAAATCACCCCTGCTTGGCGATGTGGGAAGCGGCCCCAGCTGCCCCACACGGGGCGGCCGGCTTGGGGGGAGCCCAGGGCTGGGCTAGCAGGGGCTGCGGGTCAGAAGTGAGGGGTACCAGCAGAGCTGGGGGGGCCCAGTGCTGGGTGAGCAGGGGGCTGCGGGTCAGGAGTGAGGGGCACTGGCAGGCCTGGGGGGTGGGTTTTGACTCCGGTGAAGCTCCCTCCTTTAGGGGGCTCCCAGAGGGGTCCCTGTGCCCCTCCAACACCCTCCCCCGCAGTCCATTCATCCCTGCCTCCCTGGAACCCTGGGGACTGAGCCCGGCCAGCCATGCCACACCCTGGTCTCGGGGGGCCCTTGGGCCAATGCGGGACGGGGCCCCCCCGGGGAAGGGGGCAGATGGGGAAGTCGTTTTGGATAAGCCAGTCGGCGGGGCAGGCGAGAAGGAACAGGAATCAGGGCAGGGAGGGGGTCACACAGCTGCATCCTGGACCTCGGCCGCGAAACCTGCCGGCCCGGTGCACGGCGGGGACAGGGCGGCCTGTGAGCGGGGAATGAGGAAGGACCCGGCTTCCCAGGAAACCAAATCCCTTGAGTCAGCAGCCGAGCAGAGCCAGACCCTGAGCAAACAAAGAAGTGGGCGAGGGGCCAACCCCAGAGACAGGAGCTCAGTCCGGCTCCACCAGTCCCCTGTATGGCCAACCACTTCCCTGACTTGGGCACCATCCCAGGCAGCATGGCCATCGCCTGGAACCACCAACGGACAGCACCAGGCAGCCCCCGGGCGCGTGGGGTCGGAAGAAGAGGCACTTTTTGAACGGGGGCAAGGGACTGACCAATGAGAATGACCAACCCAGGCCGGTGGCGGGTTCTCCTCGCGTCCCGGCCCGGCCCAGGTTGCCCTGCACGGCGACTGGTCCCCGTGGGATTGGGGCCCCCCTGCCCCGGGAGAGTCACGGCAATGGAGCGAGGCGGGGTCAGCCACCGAGGCGGCCGGGGGGACATGATTGGTGGAACGTAGGCGCCAGGGGGACGTGATTGGTGGAACAAAGGCACCGGGGGGATGTGATTGGTGGAACGTAGGCGCCACGGTTGTTAAGCTTATAAGCAGCACACAGAATCTTTTTAAAGGGGAGAAGGCAACATGCCGCGTTTCTTGAGAGTAGAATTTAAGCATTGAAATCAGCACATGCTATAAGCATATTCACCCCCACCCCCTCCACACACCTCCACATTCCCACCCCCTCCACACACACACCCCCGGACAGCCCCTCCCCAAAGGTCCTGCAGCTGTGTCATATAGTTACCGGTCCTTAGTGTAGCTCGGGGAGTCCCAGTGGCAGTTGAACCTGCACGCGAGCTTTTCCTGATTTTCTGAAAGATCAAAAGAACATGGTTCTACCCCGTTGGGGGTGGCAGATTATTGCTTAAAATATCCCTTCCTTTTACAAATACCCTTGCTGATTGCAGGCAAAACAGAGGAATTAACCCCCTACTTTCCTGTGTGTTCAGTCTATGGGCTGGCCAGGTTGCAATGGCTTCTACCTTTTAAGGGTGGATTATCCCACTGTTCAGTTATTAAATTCATGCAGTGGCATGCCTCAGTTTCCCTTCTTATACAGCAGACCAAGTTTGTAATGTTTTTTTCTGCTGTGCTAGGCTTTAAGTTTATTCACAGGTAATAGCTGAGAAGGATCATTACCCTATGATCTTAAAGATGTTTTCCAGAAATCATACATACCATCCATGGTTACAGGGGTGCTTATGAATATGAAATGTATCCTGAAATGTTTAATATTAACATCAAATCTATTAAAAGTAACTTGTTATTCCCTGTCTTTTCTTTAGACCATTTGTTTTTGAGGCCCGTGTGCTCAATGTCCTCTTGAAATCTTTGCACAGGGTTTTTAATTTAATTATATCCTTGGGGTTTGGGTGAATTAAGAAGTAGGGGTGTCAGGCCTGTCAGCAGACCTCTTTTGTACCTGTCTTCAGATTTCAGCCCTGCACACTCACAAAAAGTATTGATTTTTTTACTTACAGTTAACTTGTCTTAGGTTTGTCTCTTTTTTCCACCTTCCTCTGGAGGGTCATACTTTGAGCCTTTTGGTTTCAGGTAGTTTGTTTGCTGACCAGGTCTGTCTTTTATCTGCGGCACCTTTGTGCTGCCATTTGTGGGCAGTTCTCGCCTTCCTCAGGCCAAAAAGTTTGCCCACCCCGTTTGAAGGACCTAAACCAACACTCCTGGCTTGTAAAACTCTGTTTTGTAGGTTTAAAATGAATTGGTTTTGGTTTGGTTTGAAATAATACCCCTAAAAATCACTGTTCTGGGCCAAGGTATTCGAAGCACCACAAGCCTGGCAGGAGTACTCTGAAAAAACGAGGCTTACACACAGCTGTGAGTTATTGGCTTTACTGAAGGTTAGTGAGCCATCCGCAACGGGGACTCCAAGCGTTGCAGTCACGGAGGCGGGGAACCCAGCACACCGGAGCTCTGACTGGGACCGACGGAGGGGCAGACGGTCAGCATTAATAAGCACGACACAAAACCAGCTCATGAATATAGAATTAGGTACTTCCCAAAAGGGGTTTTTTGCTACCTGGCAAAGGGCCATGCAAATCAGTTGTAACCCGCCAATGGCTGGTTTTAGATGGGTTTCTATGTCCTACAATAACCCATCAGCGCGAGAAAGCGGAAATTCCCTAGCTAGGCCGTAATAAAGTCTTCCGCAGTCCCTTACAGTCCCCTTGGGTCCTTCGGTTGAAGTTGCAAACCTGACTGGCACTTTTTGACAGCCCCAGGGAACTAGTGGTGTTTGGCGTTGGGATTTCACACTTAACCCTTAAAGTACCTGTACGCTTTATAACGGTCAATCTGTATCTGTCGCCTGTCTGCTTGTCCGGGCCCGATCCTGCTTTCCTCACTGAACTGCCCCTTCCCACGGGCACAGGCTCTGTCCCACTCACTATTTAGCAAGGAGGGGGGGCTCCTCACCTAGCCCCACCCCACCCCTCTTGGACTTTCCCCTGTGGGGGGCCAGGCCCCAGCAGACCCCTAGCCCAAGCCTGGCCTGTTTGCAGCCGCATCGGGACAGTCCCACACGTGGCCATGCGAGGGCGCCCCTGACCACGAAATACACACGGGCCATAAACCCTTGGCCACAGATGGGCTCCTAAAAACGGAGGGGAAGCTCGGCTGGGAAGAAGCAAGGGGCACGGGGGGGGGGGGGCGGGGGGCAGGGCCAGCCTAGCAAGGGGCTGCGGGTTGGGAGTGAGGGGCACTGGCAGAGCTGGGAGGAGCCCAGGGCTGGGCTAGTAGGGGGCTGCAGATCGAGAGTGAGGGGCACCGGCAGGACTGGGGGGAGCCCAGGGCTGGCGTAGCAGGGGGCTGTGGGTCAGGAGTGAGGGGCACTGACAGGGCTGGGGGGGTGGACCAGGGCTGGGCTGGCAGGGAGCTGTGGATCGGGAGTGGAGGCCACCGGCAGAGTTAACTCCCTGCAGCTGCTCTCCTGGAGACACCAACACCTCCCACCCCGTCCCTCACTGGATCCCCTGAGCTGACTGGGAGTGGATGGGTCACTACACAAAATAAAACTATTTCCCCATGTTATTTCCCTCCCCCCACCCCCCACTGTTCCTCAGATGTTCTTGTCAACTGCTGGAAATGGCCCACCTTGATTATCACCACAAAAGGTTTTCCTCCTCCCCCCCCCCGCTGGTAATAGCTCATCTCAAGTGATCGCTCTCCTTACAGTGTGTACGGTGACACCCATTGTTTCATGTGCTCTGTGTATATCAATCTCCCCTCTGTATTTTCCACCGAATGCATCTGATGAAGTGAGCTGTAGCTCACGAAAGCTTATGCTCAAATAAATGTGTTAGTCTCTAAGGAGCCACAAGTCCTCCTGTTCTTTTTGCGGATACAGACTAATACGGCTGCTACTCTGAGACCTGAGCTGTGAGGTTTCCAGCCACTCCCTGATGATCCCTGGGGGCAGGTTCCCAGAACGGGCGGGGGGGAGGAGTGAATCCCTGGAAGTCATCTGGCAGCATCACCCCTGTTTCAGAGTCGCAGCCGTGTTAGTCTATATTCGCAAAAAAGAAAAAGAGGACTTGTGGCACCTTAGCGACTAACAAATTTATTTGAGCATCACCCCTGTGAATCCTACAGCCTCCTCGCTAAGGGGGGATGGGACAGAATGAACCCAGGCGTCTGGGCTCCCAGCCCCTACCTGTTCTAACCACTAGAGCCTGCTCCCCTCCCAGAGCCGGGGAGAGAACCCAGGAGTCCGGGCTCCCCGCCCCCAATTTTGTCACCCACCAAGGGCTGAGCCGCTCCCTCGTGACGTCATCCCCCCTCCCCATTTCGATGTGGTCTCCTTGTGGGTGGCCCCTCGTCCCCCATTGGCCGAAGCCGCCCTCCGTCACCCAGCGGGGCTGGCCAGGCTGTTTCCTCCCCACCCCTCCAGCAGCTGGTGCCGGGACTCTGAGAGGCGTCTGGGAGCTGGGGAAGCCCGAGTGCCAGGTGAGTGGGGGGGGCCTGGAGCCACCTCGCGGGGTACCTCCTGAGCCCCCTGGCGGCCCCTGCCTGTGCACCCATCTGTCCATCCATCCACCTGTCCATCACCTGTCTGTCCATCACCCATCCGTCCATCCATCCACTTGGCTGACCACCCATCCGTCCATCCGCCTGGCCGTGCACCCATCTGTCCGTCCATCCACCTGTCTGTCCACCCCCCTGTCCATCACCCATCCGTCCATCCATCCACCCATCCGGCTGTCCACCCAACGTCCATCCACCTGTCCGTGCACCCATCTGTCCATCCATCCACCTGTCCATCACCTATCTGTCCACCACCCATCCGTCCGTCCATCCACCTGTCTATCCACCCAACGTCCATCCACCTGTCCGTGCACCCATCTATCTGTCCCTCCACCTGTCTGTCCCTCCATCACCTGTCTGTCTGTGCATCCATCCACCCATCGCCTGTCCATCACCTGTCTGTCCATCCACCCGCCTGTGTGTCCACCTGTCCGTCACCCATCCGTCCATCCATCCACCTGGCTGTCCACCCATCCGTCCATCTGCCTGTCCGTGCACCCATCTGTCCGTCCATCCACCTGTCTGTCCACCCGCCTGTCCATCACCCGTCCATCCATCCATCTATCCCTCCATCCACCTGTCCCCCCATCCACCCACCTGTCCCTGCATCCATCCGTCCATCCACCTGTCTGTCTGTCCATCCACCCACCACACGTCCATCCACCCATCAGTCCATCTGTACATCTATCCACCCACCACACCATTCATCACCCATTTGTCCATCCCTCTGTCCCTCCATCCACCCACCCACCATGGTGTCCGTCCATCCGTCTCTCCATCCATCCGTCCACCACCATGCGATCCGTCCATCCATCTGTTCGTCAGTCCATCTGCATCCATCCATCAGTCCATCCAACCACTGTGCTGTCTGTCTGTCCACCATCCATCCCACCGGTCGCCTGTCCATCCCTCCCTCCCTCCCTCTGTCTGTCTGTCCATTCTCCCCCCAGCCCACACCTCCGTGTCTCTATCCAATTAGTGCTCAGCTACAGAGCTCGGATGGCCCTTGGGAAGGACGGGATGTGGGGGGCAGGGCGAGCCCCCAGCTTGGGTTTGAAAGTTTCCATCACTCACACCTGAGCCTCCCTCCCCTCCCCCACACTCTCCATCCCTGAATATAGTGCAGTGGGGGGTGTCAGGGGTTGGAGGTATGTGCAGGGGCTGGGGGGGGGGCTGGGATCAGGGGTCTCAGACCAAACTGACCTTCTGGTCACAGCTGCTTTGAATGATAGGACAAACCCCAAAGAGGAAGTTTGAGTCAGTGGGTCAGAGCAGAGGGGGCTGGGAGCCAGGACTCCTGGGTTCTCTCCCTGACTCGGGGAGGGGAGCGGGGTCTGGTGGGTCAGAGCAGGGGGAGCTGGGAGCCAGGACTCCTGGGTTGATAGATGACTTGCTCCACTGGGGAGGTGTAGTGAGGCCGGTCCGGTCTGTCTGTCCATCGCTGGTTGGTTCTGCCCAGGGTCACCCTGCAACTCCCTGGCTTTGCCCACCCGTCCCCAAAAAAAACCCCTTTATTTTCTGCTGCTGTTTTTCAGCCCTGCTATCTCCACACACACACACACACCCCGCCAAAAAATCCCACCCCAAACCTCCATGGTTTTCACTGACTTTCTTCCACTCTTTTCCCTACCAATTTCTCCCCCTCCCCCATTGGCGTCACCTCCCCCGCTGGCGTTTCACGAGGGTCTCACCCCTCCAGGCATCTTTTGCTGCTTGCCTGGGATCTCAAAGCACCCCGACAAACCAGGGCCCGGCAGCTCTGGGCCACGGACAGCCCCCCGGAGGCGGCGGTGTCGCCAGATGGGCGCTAATTGGCACTTGATCTCATTGTGCCTGGGGATTTCTTTTATTTTCCCTGAGATTTGTCCCCCCCCAGAGTGTACACAGGGTCCCCGGGGTATTTTGCCCCCAGCTTGTCTTTGCTCCCCAGGAAGCGGCTCCTGGACGCCGCCCCTCGCTCACACATGGGGACTTTTTCTTTCCAGCTTGAGCAGAATAAGGAGCTGGGCCCCGAGAGCCGTTTTGCCTCCAGCTCCCCACACGGCAGTGCCGCACTGTGAACCCCACAAGCCGGGATTGTTTTCTGTTCCCGACCGGGGAGCCTTTGGAGTCAACCAGAGCCAGGGGAAAGCCTGGAAAGCAGCGTGTAAAATGGCAGGGACAGCATCTGTCTACCTATCCCACTAACCCCACCTATCCATCCAGCCACAGATACAACCCCTACATCTATCCATCCATCCATCCCATCTACCCCATGTATCTACCCATCCTCCATCCATCCATCCATCCCATCTACCCCATGTATCTACCCATCCATCCATCCATCCCATCTACCCCATGTATCTACCCATCCATCCATCTACCCCCATCTACCCCATGTATCTACCCATCCTCCATCCATCCATCCATCCCATCTACCCATGTATCTACCCATCCATCCATCCCAATAACCCCCTCTATATCTATCTACCTATCCCGCTAACCCCACCTATCCATCCGCCCACAGATACAACCCCTACATCTATCCATCCATCCATCCCATCTACCCATGTATCTACCCATCCATCCATCTACCCCCATCTACCCCATGTATCTACCCATCCTCCATCCATCCATCCATCCCATCTACCCATGTATCTACCCATCCATCCATCCCAATAACCCCCTCTATATCTATCTACCTATCCCGCTAACCCCACCTATCCATCCGCCCACAGATACAACCCCTACATCTATCCATCCATCCATCCCATCTACCCCATGTATCTACCCATCCATCCATCCACCCCCCATCTACCCCATGTATCCATCCATCCATCCATCCATCCCAATAACCCCCTCTATATCTATCTACCTATCCCGCTAACCCCACCTATCCATCCGCCCCCAAATACAACCCCCACATCTACCCATCCATCCATCCCATCTACCCCATGTATCTACCCATCCATCCCAATAACCCCCTTTATAATCTATCTACCTGTCCCACTAACCCCACCTACCCATCCGTCCCCAAATATAACACCTGAATCTACCCAGCCAGCCAGCCAGCCCATCTATCCCATGTATCCATCCATCCATCCATCCATCCATCCATCCATCCCCATCTACCTCATGTATCTACCCATCCATCCACCCATCATCTAGCCCATGTATCTATCCATCCATCCATCCATCCCCTCTATCTATCTATCCATCCCCACACTATTCCTGGGGGAATGCTGTGCCACTGCACATGCGCAGAATGTATGTCTCCCACATATTTCTTTGCTTCTCCACAGAAAAAGGACTTTCTGACGGGGAAGCAAAGGGAAGCCACAAGAGCGGTCACGCGACCCTCCCCAGCAGTATGGTTCAGGGGCCCAGGGCAGCCGGCGGAGAGGTAAATCACTGTGAGGCAGGAGGTGGGACTGGGGAAGACTCGGCTCCTATCCTGTGCCTGGCTCAGCTGCTCATCCCAGCTGGGCTGGTGAGGATGGGACTTTCTCTGCACGGCATCCTAGTCTGGGTCAGACCCACCTCAGATTTCTCCCCTGGCTGTAGGAAGCTCTGCAAACCCCAACCGCCCCCCTCTGCCCCTGCTTCCTGCACCCAGCGCTCTTCAGCTGCTGGGGGAGGGATCCCTGTACAGGGAGCTGCTCCCTCATCTGCCCAACCCCCATTCATCCAGACCCCCTCATTACCCAGACTCTCCCGCCAAGCCTCACCCCCTGCACTCAAACCCCCCCCAATAAGCCCCACTGCACCTGGACCACTCCGACGAGCCACCTGCACCCAGTTCCCCCCCCCACCAAGCCCCAACCAGCTGCACCTAAATCCCCACCCCACTGACCCCCACTCCTCCAGCATCTGGATCCCTCAATGAGCCTCCCACACCGAGACCCCCCCCTGCCAAGCTCTCTCACACCCAGACCCCACCCCACTGAGCCCCAACTACCTTCACCGGACCCCCCTGCAGAGTCCCATTACTGTCGCACCCAGGTCCCCCCAACAAGCCCCTGTGCATCCAGATCTGCCCCACACCTGGATCCCCCAGATGTAGCCACCTGCACCCACACAGAACCTCCTCACCCTACACCTGGATTCCCCCCACACTGAGCCCCTCCACACTTGGATCCTGCCTTCCGGAGCCAGCCTGCCCACATCTGGGGTACCTGGCATGGAGGGGGAGCCCCTGGGGTGTTTCTGGGGCAAGCCCAGTCCTTGCGCTGTGTCAGGGTTGGGTGCAACCTCACTGCTGAGTCCGTGTCCCGGGGTGGGGGGTGGGGGCAGGTGCACAGTGGTCTCCCACCTCTGTGCCGCCAGTGGCCTGTGCTCCCCAATGCCAGGCTGGAGCCGCCACATTCATTTGACAGATAAAATTTGCAGAATCTTAAAATATTGTGCGTAGAATTTTGTGTGTGTGTGTGCAGAATTTTTAATTCTTTGGCGCAGAATTCCCCCAGGAGTACCATACACCTCCTCTAGCTATCTACCCACCCATCCATCCACATACACCCCATCTATGCCCCATCGTCCCCCTACACCCCATCCACCCACCCATCCATCCACATACACCCCATCTATGCCCCATCGTCCCCCTACAGCCCATCTACCCATCCATCCATCCACGTACACCCCATCTATGCCCCATCGTCCCCCTACACCCCATCCACCCATTCATCCATCCACGTACACCCCATCTATGCCCCATCGTCCCCCTACACCCCAACTACCCATCCATCCACCCACGTACACCCCATCTATGCCCCATCATTCCCCTACAGTCCATCTACCCATCCATCCATCCACATACACCCCATCTATGCCCCATCGTCCCCCTACACCCCATCTACCATCCATCCATCTATCCCTACACACCCATTCTCTATCCATTCACATACCCAACCATCTAGCTATAAACATATCTGTGAGCAAATCAGACCCGGTGCCCCCTAGAGGGGACAGGCCCGGTGCCCCATTCGTCACCACCTGAGCCAACCAGTCCCTGCCCTGGAGCCCAATGGGAGCCCACACACGGGGTATCCAGCAGGGGGACCCCCAAGCACATGCCCTCATTGCTCAGCCTCCCCCGCCCAGGGTGTGTGGATGCAGCATCAGGAATGGGGTCAGCACAGAGCTGGGGCTTCTGGGAACTGACTCAATTATTCAAGAGCCTCATCAATATTCATGAGCCTCCTGCACCCAATTGTCAGACCCTGGAACAGGAAACCAAGCAAATGTGGGCGTGAGATTTACACACACACACACACACACCCCGCCGCCAGCTGGGGAGAGAACCCAGGAGTCCTGGCTCCCAGCCTAGCCTCCTCTGACCCACCAGCCTCCACTCCCCTCCCAGAGCCAGGGAGAGAACCCAGGAGTCCGGGCTCCCAGTCCTGACCACCCAGCCCCCCCATCTCCGCACTTTCCCTTTGATCCTTTGTTTTTGTTTTTTAAGCTGTTTCCTGCTCCTGGCCTCCCCCAGCAGCCCCAGAGCCTAGGAACGTGGCCATAGGGCAGAGCTGGGGGGAGCCCAGGGCAGGGCTGGGGCGGGCTGCGGGTCGGGAGTGAGAGGCACCGGCAGGGCTGGGGGAGCCCAGGGCTGATGTGCCTCCATCCCAAATTCCCCCCCTTCTCTGATGGGTCTATTTTTAGACGCCCCTTCATGATGTTTGGCTTCTCTTGCTGCTGCTCCAGGCTGGAAGCAAATCGGCCCCCCCACGCCTGGCACCCAGCCAATATCTAGGCCTTGTGCCCCTTGCCCTGCTGGTGCCCCTCACTCCTGACCCACAGTCCCTGCTAGCCCAGCCCTGCCCCCCAGCCCTGCCGGTACCCCTCACTCCTGACCCGCAGCTCCTGCTAGCCCAGCCCTGACCCCCCAGCCCTGCCAGTGCCCCTCACCCTATGAGCAACGGGTTGGGATTGAGGCCCCCCACAACCCCTCCCCTATGTGGCACTGGAGGGAGGGGCCAGGAGTTGGGGGGTGCTCTGTGGTGGGGGGGGGGGAACTGATGCTTTGCCATGATTTAAATAGGTCAGCAATTACCCAGCATTCCCTGTTGCTACCTGCCCCCTATGCCAGCAAATCTCCACGAGCCGCCTGGAAAGGACACATTGGGGGCGCAGGGCCCTGGGTGGGGGCAGAAACACAGCCATCTCCTGACAACAGCAGGAAGGGCCGGGCGCTGGGGGGGCACCTTGGGGCAGGGGGCTTGGCACAGGGCTCTCCCCTGGCAGCCAGGGCTGGGCACTAGGGGGCACTATGGGGCAGGGAGCAGGGTGGGGGTCTTGGCATGGGGCTCTCCCCAGCAGGCAGGGCCAGGTGCTGGGGGGTGCCGTTGGGCAGGGGGCTGTGCAGGTGGCTCTCTCCCCTGGCAGCCAGGGTTGGGCATTGGGGGCACTGGGGGTCAGGGGGCTGGGCACGTGGCTCTCTCCCCTGGCAGCCAGGGCTGGGCATTGGGGGCACTGGGGGTCAGGGGGCTGGGCACGTGGCTCTCTCCCCTGGCAGCCAGGGCTGGGCATTGGGGCACTGGGGGGCAGGGGGCTGGGCAGGTGACTCTCTCCCCTGGCAGCCAGAGCTGGGCATTGGGGGCACCGGGGGACAGAGGGCAGGGCAGGGGGCTCTCTCCCCTGGCAGCCAGGGCTGGGCATTGGGGGCGCTGGGAGGCAGGGGGTGGGGCAGAGGGGCGCTCTCCCCTAGCAGTCAGGGCTGGGCATTGGGGGCGCTGGGAGGCAGGGGGTGGGGCAGAGGGGCGCTCTCCCCTAGCAGTCAGGGCTGGGCACTGGGGGATGCGGTGGGGCTGGGGGCGCTCTCCGTGCCAGTGTCCATCAATGTGTCTCCCTCCCTCTCTCCCAGATGCCCCGGGGCACCGGTTCCCGTAGCGTCTCCTCCGCCGGCCGCACCCTCCGGCGCTGTCTCCCAGCTGCACCCCCCTGCCCCCCGCACCCCTTCCTCCGGGGGGCCGCCAGCCAGCCCAGGACGCAGATGCTCCTCGGGGCCCTGCTGGCCCTGCTGCTCTAGGCCAGCCACCTGCCCGCCGCAGTGCGTGTGCGACACCCGCCCCGGTTCACGCCGCGGTCCGTCTACCGCCAGGCCCGCACGGTGGACTGCAACGGCCTGCTGCTGACCCGGGTGCCGCCCAGCCTTGCCCCGGACACCCAGCTCCTGCTGCTGCAGAGCAACGAGATCACCCGGCTCTCCGGCACGCTCCGGCGCCTGCCGAACCTCACCGAGCTGGACCTGTCCCAGAGCTGCCTGGCCAGCCTGCCCCCCGGCGGCCTGGCCAGCCTGCCCCGGCTCCTCACCCTCTACCTGGAGGAGAACCAGCTCGGGGAGCTGCCCGAGGGCTGCCTGCGGGGGCTGGCGGCCTTGGAGGAGCTTTACCTGAATCACAACCACCTGGTCTCCATCGCCCCCTCAGCCTTCCCCGGCCTGGGCCGGCCGCTGCGGCTGCACCTCAATGCCAACTGGCTGCGGGCCGTGGACCCCCGCTGGATCCTGCCCCTGCCCCACCCGGAGATCCTCATGCTCGGCGAGACCCCCATCGCCCGGCTGGAGCAAGGCAGCTTCCGGCCCCTGGGGCGGCTGCACAGCTTGGTACTGGCCGGCGTGGGACTGCGGGACCTGCCGGCCGAGGCCTTCCAGGGGCTGGCGGAGCTGGAGAGCCTCTCGCTCTTCCGCAACCGGCTGGCCCGGGTGCCGGCGTCCGCCCTCGGCGCCTGCCCCTGCTCAAGTTCCTGGACCTGAACAAGAACCCCATCGGGGAGCTGCGGGCGGGCGATTTCCGGGGCACCCCGCGCCTGGAGGAGCTGAGCCTCAGTGCCCTGGAGTCGCTCACCGGGGTGGCCGAGGGGGCCTTCACCGGCCTGCCCCAGCTGGCCAAGCTGGACCTGAGCCGCAACCCCCGCCTGGCCTACCTGCACCCGCTGCGCTGCCACTGCCCTGCCGCCTGGCTGGGGCTGGCACGGCTGCGGCTGGTGGACCCCGGGGCCACCCCGGTGCTGGGGGGTGGAGGGAGGGGGGCGCGGCAGGGAGCCCAGAGGGGGACATGGAGGGCAGGGACGGTCCAGCCTTGTCATGAAGAAGGTCCAGTCCCATTTTGTGGTGGTAGAGAGGGCTGGGGGGGACTGGTCTCCATAGGGCCACCCCCGGGTCCTCACTGGCCCCCCAGTCCTCCAGCCCACGCTGAGCCTCGGCCTCCATGCACATCCACAGCCCCCACCTCAGCTACATGGCCCAGGTGCCGCTGGGCAGCCAGCTGGTCAACCTGACGCACCTGCAGCCGGCCACGCTCTACGAGATCTGCATGACCCTGGTGGCCACGGAAACACCCACCCTGGCCACCGCGGCCTCGCCCCCAGCGACCCAGCGTCCTCCCTGACGACTGCCATAGCAACAGCATCCTCCAGAGCACCAGCCTCCCTAGCAACCGCATCCTTCTCCACAGCAACCGCCGCCTCCCTAGCAACTGGAACCTCTCTGACAACTGCTGCATCTTCCTTGGCAACTGTTTTCGCTGCGGCAACCGTAGCATCCTCCCGAGCGACCGAGGACTTCTCCCTCACAACCGCCTCTGCCCCAGCGCCCCCAGGCACGCAGCGGGCCTGCCTGAACGTGACCACGGCAGGGCTGGGGCTGGCAGGGCAGGGGCCAGGTGGCGCGGCCCTGGCAGCCACTACGGATTCCCTGCTGGCGGCCCTGTGCGCGGTGATGCTGGCCCGCTATGCTGGCCGGTGGCTGAGGGAATTGGGCTACCGGCCTGCCCTCAAGCCCTACCGGCAGCCCCCAGCCAGCCTCCTGCTCAGCGAGATCTATCCCCCCCCCATCAGCCTGGGGGAGGCAGAGGGGGACCCCCTTCCCCTCCCCCGCTGGCCCCCACATCGACACCTCCAAGACATGCCTTTGGCAGCCCTGAACCTGGGCAGGAGACACATGGAAAAATTTGCAAGGGGTGGGGACATCACTGACCCAAACCCTGCTTCCACACACACCCCCTAGGCCTATAGTTGGGGTGTTAAGGGGGAGCTGCCCCTCCCTCAATCGTCCCTCTGATCTGTACACACACACACACACACACACACACACACAGACTTAGCACAAAGGTGCATCTTTCCCAAGGCCTCACAGCCAGGCGCAGTGGGGGAGGGAACTTCCCAGGGCCGAGGCATGAGGTGCTGGAGCCGCCGGAGAGGGGGGGCTGCAGAATAAAGCTGTGGAGTTGGAAGAAGAAATGTGGGTTTTTGTCTGTCATTGAGGAGATGGCACCCCCCACCATGGCCCGCTCAGAGCCATTGGGCCAGCCCTGCCCCTCTAGGGAGCACCGGCTCCCATTCAGACTGGCTGGCTCGGGGTGGGGGGTTGAGAAATGAGATTCCCCCCCACAAGCTCTGCTGGTGCCCCTCACTCCCGACCTGCAGCCCCCGCCAGCCCAGCCCCACTCCCTTAGTTCCCTGGGCCAGATGCCCAGGCCAACGGGCAGGGTGCCCAGCCAGCCCCTGCGGGCGGACGAGGGGGCCGACCGGGCGCACGTTGCTTTGGCTGCGTGGGGCGGCCCAAAACCAGAGCCCCCAGTTCTTCCCCCCCCCAGTCCGTACCCACCACTGAGGTGTCTGGAAAACCAGCCCAACGGGCAGGGGCGGCGGTGCCTGGCACCCCTCGGGGCTGGGTCCGGTGGCTAATTCCTCGCGCCCGCAAGCACCGATGCCAACTTCCCAGGCTGCCATAGGCTGGGGTTCGCCTGGCCGGTGCTGGCCTGTGGGGCCTGGCCCACCCCCTGGCCCCGCCCCGGCGCTCTCCATGACACCAAACTGCTGGCGCGCCTGGCATCTCTCAGGCCGTAACGCGTCCTCGTGGCTCCCCTCCGACCCCTCCCTGCTGGATCTCCCCCCCTCATTGGGGGCCCTGGACCAGCGGTCGACCCAGCCCAGCCATGCCCCCACCATGACAAAGGGCTTGAGGCCGGGAGCAGAGGGAGAGCGGCGGGGGGGGGGGAGGGGAGTCAGCAACCTCCATCCATTTTCCGCCACACTGCCCCCCCCAGTTTATCCCTGTCCCTGCCCAGGGCCCTGAGCATCTCGGTCCCCACCCCGCACTGCCAACCTGCCCACCCCTCCGCCAGGGTCCTGGTGCATGGTGCCCTGCCTCCCCCCGGCTGAGAGACAACGGTGGCCGATTAGATCGTTTAAAAATAGATTTATTTACAGGGCAGGGTCACCAGGGGGAGTCCTCGCGCCGAGCGCGTGCCCCATCCCACCCTGGGGGGGACAGACGGGGGGGAGGGCCGGGGTTAACAAGGCAGAGACATGGACACAGATGGGGAAGAAAAGGGGGGGGGCTGCTGCCTTTGGATCCACCCCAGCACGGCAGGATCCTGGGATCTGCTTCACTTTGGCACAACAGGATCCCAGCATCAGCTCCCACATGGTACCTGGGATCCCAGGATCTACTCTCACAGAGTGTGGTGGGATCCCAGGATCCACTGCAATGCTGCATGACAGGCTCATGGGATCCACTCCCACCCTGCATGGTAGGATCCTGGGATCCACTTACACACATCGTGGTGGGATCCCAGGATACACTCCCATACAGCACGGTTGAATAATGGGATCCACTCCCACACTGCATGGTAGGACCCCGGGATCCACTCTCACACACCATGGTGGGATCCTGGGATCCACTCCCCATTCTGGATTGGAGCCTGGGATCCTACCATAGTGTGCAATACATGGTTAGATAAATTCCCCAGGCTGGAAATCTCCAAGCCACATCAGTTGCCAGCTAGGCCCAGGTCCCCACTGGCCCTCCCGGCCACTGCCCCCCAAACTGCTCCATCCTTGCCCCACAGGAAGCTAAACAGCTCAACCCCCCCACATTGCACCTTCGGGACGGAGGGCATGCCAGGGTGCAGCAGCTGGCGATCCCAATGGGGGAGGCGTGGGGGGTAAAAATAGGGCCAGGATCTCTCCCCCACAGCAGAGAACAGCTCTGAAAACCCGGCGTGCCGGCAGAGAGAGCACGTGGGGTCCACTCACGGCCGACACACGGCAGCACATGTTCTGCTTATGGGTTACTTGTGGTTTACTCATGGGTTACACATGGTTTAGATGTGGTTTACAGATGGCTTACTCATGACTTTCCCCTATTTCACACGTGATTGACCCATGGTTTACGCGTGTGCTTCTCGTAGTTTACTCACGTATTGCATGTGTTTTATTCATGGCTCATCCATGTTGGCCTCACAGTACCATGTGTGCGACTCATTGTTAGTGTGTCTCAGCTGGGGCTTCACCGGAGCTCATTTCCCGGCAGCCTCCTGGCCTCCCCGTGCTTGGCTCTAGGCTCAGCCATGGCTCATGCATGGATTCGGCCCAGCTCGGTCTCCATGAAGCCGCTCCTGGGTGCCTCGCCAGTGTCTCACAGGTCATCCAAAGTGCCTGATGCACCGGGTGGAGACAGCCAGAGCCGAAGGGCCTTGCCAGTGCAAACCAGCATGATTACGACAGTTCAAAAGCACCCTGAGGGGAAGGAGGTGGGTCACCCCAGAGAGGCGGACGACACTGCCTTTCAAGCACAAAGGTGTCTGTTGGCCAATTAGCGAGACAACCAGGCCACAGCCAACAATTGCCAACCAGTTACACCCCCCTCCCACCCCCATTCAGCTGACGCCACCTTTCCAGACACAGGAGTCCTGCTCCATTAATGCCAGAAGCGACAGTATTCCCCGATCTACACCATGGAGACGGAAATTCAGAGCTCATCACTGTGTTACTGCCTCCAATCGCTCTGTGAATCCCTCCCCTAAATCCAGGGAGTTCACTTCCCCCCTTCCAATTCCCTCACTTCTGTTGTAAAAGCCCCCCCCTTCCCCGTTCAAAAATAGAACCATTTTATATATTAAAAAAGACGGCCTTGGCAGGTAATTACCACCGAGTCCCGTAGGTTTGTATATGATCAATGCACATAGCTCAATAATTTCAATATACTCTCTGAAAAATAGAAAGGAGCCAGGAATTCTGTGGGGTGCTAAATAAATGACATTCGGAAATTCCAGCCCCTTGGGATGGCCCCACAAAAATATAGATCTATATCTCGAGCAAGAAGCTCACAGCCCCAGAAAATGTTGGTATCAAAACAAGAAGACAAGGCCGCCCTTTCCCATATGATGCAGTGCAGGCCTTGTGGGACTAACAGGAAGTCAATAGCAGTGAAAAGGGTGGGACTTCCTCCTTTGCCACCTCCACAGAATAGGTGGCCTTTGATTCACAGGAAGTAGATGAGAGGTTAATAAGGCGGGACGTCCTCCTTTGGCTCTTCCCCAGAATCAGCACCCTTTGAACAGGAAGTAGCAGAGTGGAAACAGGGCAGAACTTCCTCCTTTGCCATTTCCATGGCTGCACAAGAGGTGCTCAAGGGCCAGCAGGAAGTCAAAGGAGGAAACAAGAGGACGACTGTCCTGAAAAGGCAGGACTTCCTCTGCTGTCATTTCCCAGGCAACAAATGGGAGGCAAATGAAGAAATCCTCCCTATGAAATGTGTGAGGGATGGGACTCCTCTGTGGCCATTTTCATGGTGACCTTTGATCGTCAGGAAATAAATCAAGGAAACAGGCTTTGCAAGGAGGGAAACGGCCCCTGAAATCAGCGGGTGGGACTTCCCTCTCGGCCATTTCCATGGTGACGAACAGGTAACCTTCGACCTTCAGGAGGGAACTAGGGCGGGACTTCCTCCATCTGCCACTTCTAGGAGACTCAAGGAGGTGACCTTTGACCTCTAGGAAGTAAATCAAGGAACAAGAAGCGGAGAGCAGGACTTCTTCCTCCATCGGAACCTCGGGGATGAATGCCGTGTGTGGTGTCAGCAAACAAAGATGGCCGACACACGCACACACACACCCCCCCATCCAGCCACAGCAAACATGGCCAACACTGCTACCCTTTCAAAACAAAGATGGCCGACGTAGAGCCCGCACAAAGCGGAGCTCCGAGGTGGCCATGGCATGGGGAGGGCTGACAAAGGCTACCCATAGAGGGTTTCAAACCAGGGCCAGGAGGCCCTGGGTAATAAATAAAATCAGCCCCACAACTAGCAGCCAAATCACACTCCAAGTCCCCAGGGGACGTATCCATCCACGTCGAAAATACACCCTGAGCCACCAGGGCTGGGAATAAACACAACGACCCCAGAAAAATGGGGTCAGAGCTGCAAGGCCCCAGGAACTGTGTGTGTGTCAGGGGGTGCAGCTCAAGGCCGAGCAAGCATCAAGGGGAATGTCCCACATTGCACCCCCTAGGGGCGGAATGGCGGCGTGCTCCGGCTCCCATTTTAAACGAGCCAGCAGGCGCATCCCACTGCTGACACCAAGCAGGACTCTCTGCCCGAAGCAGGACACAGATGTATCCAGCCGCCCTGGTAAATAGTCCTGCAAGGCTGGGACAAGAATCCTGGTGCAGAATGGGCACTCTCCCCCAGCCAGCTCCGCGAGAAGCAGAGAGAGACGGATGGATGGATGGACGGACATCTGGACTCACGGCTTCTGGGGCCCCGGGGACAACACGACCGGAGTGGAGAGTCCATCCATGCTCAGCGAGGGGATGTGGACTTGCCCGCCAGAGTTAGAGGGAAACTGTGGGGAGAGGTGGGGGAGTGACTCACTGACCATACCCCTCACTCCCGACCCGCAGCCACCCACTAGCCCAGCCATGGGCTCCCCGCCCCAGCCCTGCCAGTGCCCCTCACTCCCGACCTGCAGCCCCCCATTTGCCCAGCCGTGGGCTCCCCCGCCACAGCCCTGCCAGTGCCCCTCACTCCCGACCTGCAGCCCATTGCATACCTGGAAGGAGAGCTTGGCGGGGCTGTGCGGGGCGATGGGGCTCAGGGTGCTCCAAAAGTGGATGGTGGGTGGCAGGGAGCTGGGGGTCAGCAGGACTGGGGTCTGCATAGGAGAGGGAGGCGGTGAGTGAGTGAGAGAAACCCCATCCCCCGTCCAATCCCAGCTCCCTCCCTACAACCCCTGCCCCCCCAAGGACCCCTTCCCCACCTCCAATCCCCCACCCCTGCCCCACCCCCATCACAAGCCCCGCTCCCACCCACAGATCCCTCCCCCTATATCCCAGACCCGTCCCCCACCCACAGATCCTTCCCCCTAGTCCCCTCCCTCACCCACAGATCCCTCCCCTATGCCCCAGGCCCATCCCCCACTCACAGATCCTTCCTCCTCGGCCCCTCCCTCACCCACAGATCCCTCCCGCTATGCCCCAGGCCCTTCCCCCTCTGTCCCATAGCCACACTCACTAGTGCGTGCGTGGAGATCACGGTGGTGGGCGTTAGCCCGCTGCCCGCTCCCCCGCCAGGCGCCAGCAGGGAGCCACTGGCCGCGCTGATCTTCTCCTGCCCAGGCAGGGAGGGCAGCGCCAGGTCCTTGGGCTTCCGCCCCTTCGGGCCATGTCCCTCGCTGGGGGCCCCCCCAGGCACCCCCTCCCCCTTCTCCTCCTGAGGCGCCGCCCCCGCTGGAGGCTCCACCTCCGTCCCCCTGGGAGCCTCCTCGGTGGGCGGGGCTTCCTGCTTCACCCCCGAGTCGATCAGAACCAGGAGCGGGGACCCCTCAGCATCCCCCTGCGCTTCCACTTTCACCACCACCGGCCGCAGCCCGGGGTCCCGCTGAGGTGTGTCCTCTTGGTGGGGGTGCTCTGCATCCAGGGGCTCCGGTGCCACAAAGACCTGGGGGCAAGATGGAGAAATGCAGACAGTGCTGGGGCGGGGCAGCTGGGGAACAGCCACATATAACACCACGTGGGGAAGGCTCACCCAGCAGTGAGATGCAGCCAACTCTGGGGCAAGGCAGCTGGGGAAAAGCCGTATGTAACATCACATGGGGATGGCTTGCCCGCTGCTGAGATGCAGCTACCTCTGGGGTGGGGTGACAAGGCCATCTCACCTGCAGGGGTTCGCTCACGTCTGCTCCTTCGATGCTGATCTCCAGCTGGGGAATCTCCTCCATCTCCCCGGGGGGCAGGTCGTGGGGCCCTGAGGGCTCGCTGCAGAGAGCTGGGGGGTCCTGGCGGGGCACTCGCCCGGGGGGGGGTGCCTGCAGCGACTGGATAGTGAAGGTGGAGTACAGACCCGAGCGCATGTACTCGTTACGACTACTCCGGGGGACACCCCCGCCACGCAGGGACTTGGGGGGCCCAGGGCTCCCATCCCCCAGCTGGGAGTCGGCCAGGGCTGGCTCCACCTGCCGGAGTGTCCCTTCCTCCCGGGCCCCCTCCACGCCGGATGGCTCTGGGTACGAGACGAATTTATAGACAAACTTCTGCCCGTTGACCTTCCGGATGATGTTCTGGAAACAGAGAGGATAGAGCAGGGCGGGGGCTGAGAGCCAGGACTCCTGGGTTCTCTTCCTGGCTCTGGGAGGGGAGTGGGGTCTAGTGGTTAGAGCAGGGGGCGCTGGGAGCCAGGACTCCTGGGTTCTCTCCCTGGCTCTGGGAGGGGGTGGGGCCCGGACGCCTGGGGCCCAGCAGGGGAGGGGCTCACCTTGTCGTAGTAGTAGCGCAGGGCACGGCTGAGCTTGTCGTAGTTCATGTTGGTTTTGTTCTTGCGCAGCCCCCAGAGCCGGGCCACCTCCTCGGCGTCCACCAGCTTGAACTCGCCGTCGGTCGACGTCCAGGCGATCAGGTGCCCGTTGCTCTGCTGCTCCAGCAGCTGCAGCAGGAACTGCCAGAGCGTCACCGAGGGGTCCATGACTGCGGGGGACGGGGAGAGCGTGGGATGGGGTCTGCCCCCCGCCCCGCCCGTGCCCCACACTCCCGACCCACAGCCCGCCAGCCCGGCCCTGCCAGTGCCCCACACTCCCAACCCGCAGCCCCCCGCTCGCCCGGCCCTGCCAGTGCCCCTCACCCCCGACCCACAGCCCCCCGCTAGCCCAGCCCTGCCAGTGCCCCTCACTCCCGACCCACAGCCCCCCGCTAGCCCGGCCCTGCCAGTGTCCCTCACTCCCGACCCACAGCCCCCTGCCAGCCCGGCCCTGCCAGTGCCCCTCATTCCCGACCCGCAGCCCCCCGCTAGCCCGGCCCTGCCAGTGCCCCTCACTCCCGACCCACAGCCTCCCGCTAGCCCGGCCCTGCCAGTGCCCCTCACTCCCGACCCACAGCCCCCTGCCAGCCCGGCCCTGCCAGTGCCCCTCATTCCCGACCCGCAGCCCCCCGCTAGCCCGGCCCTGCCAGTGCCCCTCATTCCCGACCCACAGCCCCCCGCTAGCCCGGCCCTGCCAGTGTCCCTCACTCCCGACCCACAGCCCCCTGCCAGCCCGGCCCTGCCAGTGCCCCTCATTCCCGACCCGCAGCCCCCCGCTAGCCCAGCCCTGCCAGTGCCCCTCACTCCCAACCCACAGCCCCCCACTAGCCCGGCCCTGCCAGTGCCCCTCACTCCCGACCCACAGCCCCCTGCCAGCCCGGCCCTGCCAGTGCCCCTCACTCCCGACCCACAGCCCCCCGCTAGCCCGTCCCTGCCAGTGCCCCTCACTCCCGACCCACAGCCCCTTGCCAGCCCGGCCCTGCCAGTGCCCCTCACTCCCGACCCGCAGCCCCCTACCCTGCCAGTGCCCCTCACTCCTGACCCGCAGCCTCCTGCCAGCCCGGCCCTGCCAGTGCCCCCTCACTCCCGACCCGCAGCCCCCTGCCCTGCCAGTGCCCCTCACTCCTGACCCGCAGCCCCCTGCCAGCCCGGCCCTGCCAGTGCCCCTCACTCCCGACCCGCAGCCCCCTGCCCTGCCAGTGCCCCTCACTCCTGACCCGCAGCCTCCTGCCAGCCCGGCCCTGCCAGTGCCCCCTCACTCCCGACCCGCAGCCCCCTGCCCTGCCAGTGCCCCTCACTCCTGACCCGCAGCCCCCTGCCAGTCCGGCCCTGCCAGTGCCCCACACTCCCGACCCACAGCCCCCTGCCAGCCCGGCCCTGGGTCCCTGCCCTGAGGGGCTGCTGAAGGGAGCAGGACTCTACATTTCTACACTCGGGTTCCTCTTTCTTCTTCTCCCCGCAAGGAAATTTCAGCATTTGGCCTAAAATAAGATTTTCTGCAGTTGGATCAAACCTTGAACACGCCGTGTGCGGGGGCAGGGCTGCGCTGGCAGGGGGCTGCGGGTCAGGAGCAAGGAGCACCAGCAGAGGGGGGGTATCTCCTCGTAGTTGGTGCTGAGCCCAAGGGCAGCACCAGGGGGTGCTGTATTGCAGGGAGTGGGGCGGGAAGCTAGGCAGGGGGCGCTGTCCCCTGGCAGTCAGAGACAGGCGCTGTGGGGCGCTCTGGGGTGGAGAGGAGAGCGGGGCAGGCACTGGGCAGGGGGTACTGGGAGGGTGCCGGGGGGGCAGGGAGAGGGGCAGGGGTTGAGCAGGGGGCGCTGTGGGGTGTCATGGGGCAGGAGGCTCTGGGGGGCAAGGGGCTGGGTGTGGGGCACTCTCCCCTGGCAGTCAGGGCCAGATGCTGTGGGGTTCTGGGGGGTGCTGTGGGGCAGGGGGCGCTGTGGAGTTTCGTGGGGCAGGGGACTGGGTGGGGGGTGCTCTCCCCTGGCAGGCGGGGCCAGGCGCTGTGGGGTTCTGGGGGGCGCTGTGGGGCAGGGGCTGGGCAGGGGGCGCTGTGGGGTGTCGTGGGGCAAGGGGTTGGGCAGGGGGCTCTGGGGGGCAGGGGGCTGGGTAGGGGGCGCTCTCCCCTGGCAGGCAGGCCCAGCCCCGATCCATTGGACGTTCTGTGCAGTTTTTCTCCGCCCGAGGTGGCTACATCCCAGGGCCACCCACTCACCTGTCAGCGCGGCCGCGGGGCCCGGAGACGGAGCAGCCGGCTCCATGGGACCCCCGAGCCCCCCAGGACCGTTCTGGCCGGTTACTGGTCCCCAGTGGCTGGTCCCTGGCCAGTTACTGGTTCCTGGCTGGTTACTGGTCCCCAGCGGCTGCTCTCTGGCCGGTTACTGGTCCCCAGCGGCCGATCCTTGGCCGGTTACTGGTCCCCAGCGGCCGATCTTTGGCCGGTTACTGGTCCCCAGTGGCCGATCCCTAGTCTCAGCGGCCGATCCTTGGCCGGTTACTGGCCCCCAGCGGCCGACCCCTGGCCGGTTACTGGCCCCCAGTGGCCAATCCTTGGCCGGTTACTGGTCCCCAGCGGCCGATCCCTGGCCGGTTACTGGTCCCAGCGGCCGATCCTTGGCTGGTTACTGGTCCCCAGTGGCCGATCCCTGGTCCCAGCAGCCGATCCTTGGCCGGTTACTGGTCCCCAGCGGCCGATCCCTGGCCGGTTACTGGTCCCAGTGGCCGATCCTTGGCTGGTTACTGGTCCCCAGTGGCCGATCCCTGGTCCCAGCGGCCAATCCCTGGCCAGTTACTGGTCCCAGTGGCTGGTTACTGGTCCCCAGCGGCCGATCCCTGGCCGGTTACTGGTCCCAGTGGCCGATCCTTGGCTGGTTACTGGTCCCCAGTGGCCGATCCCTGGTCCCAGCGGCCAATCCCTGGCCAGTTACTGGTCCCAGTGGCTGGTTACTGGTCCCCAGCGGCCGATCCCTGGCCGGTTACTGGTCCTCAGCGGGTTCTCAGCTCCGCTCCGAGCGGCCCCCCCCAGCTGGCCGAGCTCCGCCGTATGCGGCGGCCGGGAAAGTCCCTAGTCCCGCGGCGCCGGCCTGGTGGGGGGCCCCGGCCCCGGGCTCCCGGTGCGGAGCGGGCAACAGGTCCGAGCCGGGGGCGGGGGGGCGCCGTGGCTCGGATCCAGCGAGAAGGGGGATGCGGCGGCTGCTGACGGGGCCCGTCACATGCACCAGGGAAGGGGGAGGAGACAGAGCGGGGAGGCTGGGCCAGGACGCCTGGGTTCTCTCCCCGGCTGTGGGAGAGAGGCTGGGCCAGGACGCCTGGGTTCTCTCCCCGGCTGTGGGAGGGAAGTGGGGGCGAGTGGTTGGAGCAGGGAGGGGGGGCTGCACCAGGACGCCTGGGTTCTCTCCCTCCCCCCACCCCTGAACTGGGAAAAGAACCCAGGCGTCCTGGCTCCCAGTCCCCTCTCCCCACTAGACCCCACTCCCCTCCCAGAGCTGGGGAGAGAACCCAGGCGTCCTGGCTCCCAGCCCCATGCTGAGCTTCCACGAATTCTGCCCTCGCTCTGGGGGCTCGCTGGGGGTCTCACCTTGGGGCAGAGAGGAGGGGTCGGGGCACATGGGGAGGCTCCCCGTGCCCTCAGGCCAGGCCAACAGAGACACAAAAACAGAAACACAAACCGTAGTCAGAGTTTTTATTTTCACAGTTCAAATGAGATGACAGGACGCTGCAGCCAAGGACAGCAGGGGAAACTGAGGCAGCAGTAGGAGCGACTGGCTGGGGGGAAACAGAACTGGGGGGAGAACCCAGTAATCCTGGTTCCCATGGGACAGATAAACACAGGAGGAGAGGGATGGGGATTCCCCCAGTGCCCCCCCCGGGATCCCCTGCCCCCCCCAGTGGGTAGCTGCCTCCCCAGCTGTGAGCTGGGGGGGGGCCAAGGGGAGGTAGAGTCCCCCGGGAGGGGGTCCTAGAGGGCAAGGTCTCTTCTGGGGTCCTCAGGCAGGTCCTGGAACCCTTGGAGTTCCCGTAGGCCCTGGGGGGAGGGGAGAGAAATGGGGAGTCATGGAGGGTAGGAAACATCAGCCCCCCCACTCCCCTCTGGATCTAAACAGTTTCCCCCTTGCTCCCCAGGACTAACTGCCAGGGAGAGGCCCCCTGCCGAGCCCCCCACTCCATGGCACAGTGCCCCCAAGTGCCCACCCTGACTACCGGGGGCAAGTGCCCCCTTCTGGCCTCTCAATCCCTGAGACCCCATCCTGCGTTACCTCCAATACCATCCGGATATTGGCTTTGATTTTGGCCGAGTCCTTGGTGAGGGATTCGCTGAGCCTGCAAAAGAGAGATGCCCGGCAGGGCAGTGTTGGGAGATGGGAGCGGGGGGGGGCCCTGCACATTCTGGGGTCCCCTTTCGCCCCGCATGGACCGCGACCGAAGTGGGGCCACCATCTTGCTGGGTGCTGTAGAGACCCAAGGAATTCTGGCCTGTGCCCTGGTTAGCTCTCAGTGTCACAGTGCAGCTGCCTCTGGGGTGGGGACAAGCTGGGGAACAGCTGCATATAACACCACAGGGGGATGGCTCGCCTGGCTTTGGGGAGGGGCGGTTGGGGACCAGCTGCATGGGGGGTGGGGAGATCGTCTCCCCCACTCACTCGATCAGTAACTTGGTTTTCCTCTCCACAAAGCGCAGCGCCTCTGTCAGCGTCAGCTCCGCGAAGAACCCATATCCAAGCGCCACAAAGATCCTGGAGGTGTCAGGCCTGTGAGATGAGGGGATTTGGGGGGGTCATGTGGTGGAGGGGGTGGGGGCCCCGGCCACACTGGGTACCTGCGGGAGCTGAACGGAGCACCTGGCAGGGCAACGGAGGGAGTTTAGGGGACCTGAGGGGGGCAGAGGAAAGTTCTGATGCAGTGGGGGGAGCAGGATCAGATGCTGGGGTGGAGGGGTGGAGCTCTGGGGATGGGAATTGGAGGACGAGGGGGGGTGCATGGGAGGCCCAGAGGGAAGGGAAGTGGCGAGAGGATATATGTGGGGTCCTGGGGGGCAGGAATATAGTGAGTTCCAAGGGGGCCAGAATCAAGGTGAAGGGGGGGTTTCTGGGGTTGGGGGGTATGGGGAGGGGCCCAGAGGCTATGGAGGGATCTGAGGAGGGGCCAGAATTGGGGTAGGGAGTGGGGGCAGGAGATGTGTAGGGGGGTTCCTGGGGGCGGGGGGTAGGGGGGCCAGGATCAAGCTGGAGGGCTGAAGGGGGGCCCTGGCACTCACACGTCTGCATTGACAAAGAAGTTATAGCCCAGATCCACTTGCGTCTGCACCGCTCGGCCATCTGCTTCCTGCCAGGCAGAGATGGCATGTCAGAAACCCCACAGCCCCCCCTGGCCAGAGACCCCACAGCCCTCTCTGGCCCAAAACACTGCAGCCCCCATGTCTTGAGACCCCGCAGATTCCCTGGCCAGAGACCCCGAAACCCCCCCACCCCAAGACCCCACAGCCCCCTCCGGCCCAAAACACTGCAACCCCCCCACCCTTTGACCCCATAGCCCCCCAAGCCAGAGACCCCACAGCCCCCTCTGGCCCGAGACCTTGCAGCCCCCCTGCCCTGAGACCCTGGAGCCCCCTCCCCAGCCAGAGATCCCGCAGTCTCCCCCCCTGGCCTGAGACCCTGCAGCCCCCTGCCCCGAGACACAGAAGCCCCCCCCAGCCAGAGATTCCGTAGCCCTCCCCCCCACACCCGGCCTGAGACCCCACAGTCCCATGCCCCAAAACACTGCAGCCTCCACCAGCCAGAGACCCCGCAGCCTCCCCGCTGAGACCCCCCCAGCCTTGCCCAGAGACCCCACAGCCCCTTTGGCCCTGCAAGAGACCCTACAAGAACACTCCAGCTGGGCAGAGGTTCAGCAGTGGGGTGGGGCAGGCAGCTGGAACGGGGAGAGGGAAGGGGGGGTCATTACCTGTAAACGCTCAATAACGGTCTTGAGCCACATGTGCTGAGTGATCTTCTCGTAAACCTCCTCCCGCTGCTCCTGCACCCGCCTGCCGCAAACAACACGGGAGTGAGGGGCACCGGCAGGGCTGGGCTAGCGGGGGGCTGCGGGTTGGGAGTGAGGGGCACTGGCAGGGCTAGCGGAGGGCTGTGGGTCGGGAGTGAGGGGTCAGGCTCCACAGGGGTCAGCACTGTTTGGTATATTCGGGGAGTGGAGAGCAGGCTTCTAACCCCACTGGTGACCCCCGTGCGGAGGGGGGCAGCCGGCGATTCGGAGGCCCGGGTTAGGCTGTAAAGGACCCCGGCGAACGGCTCTGAGGTCGAGCAGGGGGGATCCAAGCAGCCCCAAGCGCAAGGGGCAGCTGCAGCTGGGGGACTCACTGCCTGGGCCAGGGATCGGGGGATCCAGCGGGTGACAGACAGGGTCCGAGTCGGAGGTGGGGGGCCATGGCGGAAAAGGCGGGTGGGGGGTATGAATGGGGACTGGGGGCGCCCCGCTCTGCTCGGCGCTGGAGGGATGTGTCCAGCGCGGGGCACCCCACGCTTTAGTCCAGGTGGGGACAAACGGGGGGTGCTGCCCCCATGCCCCGAGGTGCGGCACCTTTCGCCGAGGAGCAAAAGGGACACAGGGAGCCCCGAGACCGGCTGACAGATCCGCGAAGGGCCGGGCCCCGCGTCAGGCTGGCAGAGCTGGTGAGGGGCTGGAGCCGGACGACGGGAGACACTTCCTGACTCCGGGGTCGCTCGGCTCTGGGGGGGCATGTCCCAGGATCCGCAGCACTGCGGGAGGGGGTCCAGGTGAGGCCGTGGGGGGAGAAGGGGGGTGGGGGGGCAGATGTGCTGAAGCAAGAGGGGAGGGGTGTGAATGACGGGGGTCCATGGGGGGCAGGCCTGAGCAGTCCGTGTGGGCGGGCCCAGGCGGGGACTGGGGGCGGGGCTGAGTAGTTGGTGGGGCGGGGCCAGGCAGGCCAGGGGGCGGGGCTGAGTAGTTGGTGGGGCGGGGCCAAGGGGTGGGGGCGAGCGGTCGATGGGGGCGGGGCCACGAGGGGACCAGGGGGCGGGGCTGAGAGCGGGCGGGGAGAAGCGGTCCGTGAGGGCGGGGCCGAGCGTTCGATGAGGGCGGGGCCGGGGCTGAGAAGGGGCGGGGCCGAGCGTTCGGGTGAGGCGGGGCCGCGGCGAAGTCGTCAGTGAGGGCGGGGCCAGGACCGAGCGTTCGCTGGGGGCGGGGCCAAGCGGGGCGGGGCCGGGACTCACCACAGGTCTCGCTGCAGCACGTCGCTGACGAAGGCCTCGTAGCGCGGCGCCTTCTCTGCCGGCCCCATGGCGGGCGCTGCGGGTCCCGCCCCTCTGAGGTCAAAGGTCACCAAGCCCCCCCACACCCCGCACGCGACAGAGCCGCCGGAAATAGACCCGTGCGCGGCCACTTCCGGGTGGCGGCCCTCAACGGAAGTCAGCTGGGAGCGCGCGCCGGGAAGTTCCGCTCTGGAAACGGAAGGTGACGCCGCTCCCCTCCCTCACTTTGATCCCGGAAGCGCTTCCCGCCACACTGGAGAATAAAGAGCGCACCGGAAGCACACGCGGTAGCCTCGGCAACGAGGCTCGGGCGCCGGAGGCGGCGTGTTTGGCGCATGGGAGTGACGCCGTCAAGACCGGAAGCGGGTCGGGCCCCCGAGCCCGCTCCCGGGCACCGCGTCAGCCCCCGGGAGCGGCTTCAGGGCACCCAGCCCGCCCCCTCCGCGCCGTGGCGCAGGCTGAGCTCCGCCTCCGGCTGTTTTCTCACCTTCGGCCTGGGGCGGGAGCGGCTGCTCCCCCGGGGCCGGGCCCTGGGCGCTCGTAGCCCGCCCGGCCCGGAGGGTCTCGCTCCGCCCCCTCACAGCGTCGCCCAGAGCAGGGGCCAGGCCCCACTCAGCGCCCCGGGTTCTCGCCCCGTCTGGGGCCCGGCCCCCTGCGGCTGCTTCCCAGCTGGGCTGCCCCTCTGCAGGCCCTGGCCCGGGGACCCGCGGCCGGCCCGGCCATGGGACGAGACGAGACGAGGTCTGTGCCGGGGTGTGGTGCCTCTGGGCGGCTGGGCCCCGCTGCCCCCCCACCCCCCAGACGTGGCTGCATCTCAGGGCCGGGCAACCCCTCCCCGCTCGCCGCCATGTGCCGCTGGGCCCAGCTGCCCCCCAGGGGCGGGCGCCTCGCAGCCGGGCCGAGCCCTCTTGTGTTGAACCAGGAATTCTACCACGCTGCTGTTTCTTTCACGCCCGGCCCCCGACCCCCGGTGGAGCAAGGGCCTAGAGCCTGGGCCGCGAGCTGGGTCACAAGCAGCTGGGCTGGGTGCGAAAAGGAAGTTCTTTTATATACAAGTTTTGCCACATTCCCCAAAAATATTTTTCTGTCCCCGCAAACAAAAATAATCTGCACAAAACCGCAGGGGAGGAGCGACACTTTGCCTCCCACGTGTCTCTGCGTAAGAAAACATCTCGTGCCTCTACCCCATGGGCATCTATGTTCAGCCCTGAAAGCACCGGGGGCAGGGGGGGTTAACCCCTCTAGTGCTGGTGCTGCCTCACCCCCCAGGCTCCCAGTAGCAAGGGGGGCAGCCCTGCTGGCAGTAGGGGCCCCGTGCATATGAACATCGAGATAAGTTAAAAACCCCACAGCTAGGGGAGGAGGAGGGGTGTTATTGATCAATACTGAGGCCAACACGAGCCACCTGGATACAGGAGCTAGGGGGTCCTGAAAGTGCCAAAAGGGGATGAAAAGGGGGAGCAGGACTCACCCCACAGATGCAGTGTGCCCCAGCCCTGCCCCCACCAGGGATAACAGGTAGGGGGAGGAGGGTCAGACTGCCCTATTACTCAGATGTGACCCCCCACTGGTGCACCAGACTGAGAGTCGCTCCTGCCCCCAGGCAGGATGGGCAGGGGTAGCAGGGTGCCAGCTCGCTCTGAAAGGCTGGCGCCAGCCACTGTCACTGTCCCCCTCCCCTGGAAGCTGCTGGAGGGGCCCAGCCCCCCCATCGGTAGAAGAGGGTCCCCTGAGCTGGTGGGGGGAGCTGCCCCCCAAGTTCACAGGCCTGAGATGTCTTCACAGGGCAAGTCTCTGAGGTCAAGGGTGGGAGGGACCCCGGCTCCTCCCTCCCCCACACCTCAGGGGTCAATCCACCTCCATGGAGTCGCTGCAGCAGCCCCCCCCAGCGTCAGGGGGTCTGGGGTAGGGGGCAGTGCCAGGGGGGCGGATCCGGTCCTGGCGCTGGTAGAACAGGACGTAGGCGGCTTTCGACTGCAGAAGAGAGGGAGAGTGTCAGACGCAGCAGGGCATGCTTGGAGAACCACGCCCCACAGGGATGAGGAGAGCAGGAGCAAACAGGACTAGATGGGTCCTGAGTGGGGCAGCAGGGCCTACTGGGAAGGGGGCAGGAGGCCCAGACCTTGCTGCCCCCCAGGGCTGGACTCACCTCGATCTGAGCCTCGGCCACAGGCGAGACGCTGCTGTCGTCAAAGTAAAACCACTGGCCGGAGTCCTTGTTCCGGGCGAACGTCGTATCTGAGAGACGGGCAGGGGTTGAGACCCTGCACCTGCAGCACCCCTCACTCCCAACCCGCAGCCCCCGGCCCCCCAAAGCTCAGGCAGCGACCCTCACTCCCGACCCATAGCCCCTCGGATCCTGCCCCCCCAGCTCAGCCAGCGCCCCTCACTCCCGACCCGCAGCCCCCAGCCCCCCAAAGCTCAGCCAGCGCCCCTCACTCCCAATCCACAGCCCCCCGGATCCTCCTCCCAGCTCGGCCGGCGCTCCTCACTCCTGACCTGCAGCCCCCGGCCCCCAAAGCTCAGCCAGCGCCCCTCACTCCTGATCCACAGCTCAGCCAGCACCCCTCACTCCCGATCCACAGCTCCCCGGATCCTCCCCCCAGCTCGGCCAGCGCCCCTCACTCCCGACCCGCAGCCCCTGCCCAGTGCGTACAGTGCCCGTCGCGCAGGCTCCCGTAGTGGTTGGAGACGGCGATCAGGTCGTATTTGTGGGGCGCAGGTGCCACGTCCGCCCGGGGCTTGATAATGAAGTCAGAGAAGTTGAGGTCACTGCAAGGAGAGAAGAGGAGTTACAGGGGGCGTGGTGGGGGGCGGGAACCCTGATGTCCTGGCCCATCCGCAGCACAGGGGATTCTATCTGGCCTCCATGCAGCCCAAGGGGTGGCACTCTTTTTTACACTTCCTGTCAACTGTTGTGTGTGACTGTTCCCCAGCTGCCCTTCCCCCAGAGGTGGCTGCATCTCAGCGCCAGCAAACAGTCCCTGTGAGGTGTTATATGCAGCCACTCCCCAGCTGCCCCGCCCCAGAGCCAGCCGCAGTCCTCACCGGATGGGGAACTCCACAAGCGTGTCAAGCTTTTCACGGGCAAGCCGGGTGTAGGAGAAGCGCTTGAGGTGGATGATAAGCACCTCGGGCAGCGCCCACAGGTCCAGCTTCTTGGTGGCCAGCTGATGCCGCTTGCAGGTGGGGCAGTACCTGGGGAGGCAAGGGCAGGGTGAGCCCACCACGCCCTGGTGCACACGAGTCCCCTGCATTGCTGCCCCCCGGCCCCATGGGCTTGGATCTCACCAGGGGTTCTCCTCCTCCAACGTCTCCACCGTGGTGAACAGCTCGACACACTCACGCAGCTTCACCCGCTGCCTCCGCTGCACGTGGCCCATGCACTCATGTTTCACATAGCCCTGCCGAGGGACGAGGCTGTCAGGGGGGGCCCAGAGCCCCACCTCACAGCGGGGAGTCCCATGGGTTCACAGTCTGGCTGATCCATTCCCCACCTCCCACCATCAGACCCTGCAGCAGGGAGTCCCATGGGTTAATGCCCTGCCTGAGCTAGCCTCCGACCAACACACCCTGCAGCAGGGAGTCCTGTGGATAAATGCCCTGGTTGAGCTATCCCCCACCCATCACACCCTGCAGCGGGGAGTCTCACAGGTTAGCATCATCACCTCTGCCTCCTCCTCATCATAGTATCGCTTCTTCATATCCGAGTCCCAGTCGATGGCGATGTAGGGCTGGGCTGGGCGAGGGGAGACACCATGTTACCTGCATTGCCGCACAGAGCCCCCTAGCCCCATCCCTGCCCTCCTGCGCAAGCCAGTACCCACCCTGCCGCACAGCACCCCCACGCCCCCATCCCTGCCCCTCTGAGCCAGCCAGTCTCTGCCCTGGCACAGGATTGGAACCGGCGCCCCCCAGAGGGAACGGTCCTCGTCCCACCGGCCGTGGGGCGCCCCACTCACCATGCAGTGCAAAGCCCTCGCCTGGCAGGGCCGGGCGCTCGCTGGTCCCATTGGCGTTCACCGGGCGCACGGTAAAGAGCACCCGCTGGCGACGGCACTTGCGTTTGGGCCGGTTGGCGGTAGGGGGCAGGGTCACCTGGGGCGGGGACGGGGTGGGGGGCCCCCCCGAGCCCCCGCTGCTTCCCTCCTCGGCCTGGCAGGCAGGGCCTTCGTCCGGTGCCGCCTCCTCTTCCTCACCTGGGGGGCAGAGCCATGAGCCAGCGTGGCCAGAGACCCCCTCTCCGCACCCCAGACCAGCCCCCACCGCCCCCAGAGTCACACCATGGCCACAAGCCAGTGTCCCCCAGCAACACCCCCTAAGCCCATCCTGCTACCCAGTGTCTCTCCAGCTCCACAGACGCACCACATCAGTGTCATGGGGCAAACCCCAGCTTTCCAGGGGAGGGCACAGCCAGGCCGAGCCATTATTCATCTAGGGCGGGGGGGGAGCAGTCAGTCTGGATCACCCCCCCACCATGGAATGATGGGCTAGCCCCATAGCTCCAGCCCCAACTGGGGAACCCCTTGCCAGCCTCTCCCGGCTCCCCTGGCCCACAATGCCATGGGTCAGGCAGCCCCCTCAGCCAAGTCCCCAGTGCCATGGGTCAGGCAGCCATACTCTCCCGCCCTCCCCAGCCCCTAATGAGCCCCCCCGACCTTACCCTCACTCAGCCCGTTGGCCTGGGGGTCGTACAGATCTTCCTCCTCACTCTCTTCTTCCTCCTCGGAGCCCGACTCCGGCCGCCGCACGTAGCGCCTGCAACCAGAGCCGGTGCCTGAGTCGGGGCAGGCCAGAGACTAGGGGCCCTGGGACAGGAAGAGAGCCCCATGGCATGGGGGGGGGGGGGGGCAGGGCATCCCGGCTGTGGGAGGGAGGGGTCCACATTTCAGGGGGTTGAAGGGCAGCAATCAGAGATAATGCAGCACAGTGCAGGGGATTCAGGGGTCCGAGAGGGAGGGTCAGAGATCAGCAGGGGGCAGGGCAGAGTCTTGGGAAGGCACTTACAGCAGCCACCCCAGCAGCAGGCCATAGAGGAGGTCCCAGGGCTGGGTGTCAGGGATCAGCAGGACGTGGGGTCCCAGGTGGGGGGGGTCCCAGAGGGACACTCACCAGAGTCACTCCAGCAGCAGACCACAGAGAGCATCCCAGGGGTGGGGCCCAGGGATCAGCAGACCGTGGTTTCCTGGGGCGGGGGGGGGGTGTCCAAGGGGCAAAGGGGGCCCAGGGGAACACTCATGAGAGCCGCTCCAGCAGCAGGCCATAGAAGGGGTCCCCAGGGTGGGGGGGTCCCACGGACAGGAAGGCCCGGGGGGCGGGGTGTCCCGAGAGTCGCTCCAGCAGCAGGCTGTACAGGGTGTTCCAGGGGTGGGGGGCAGGGATCAGCAGAACTTGGGGTCCCAGGGGTGAGGGGGCCCCGGGGGACACTCACGAGAGCCGCTCCAGCAGCAGGCTGTAGAGGGCATCCCAGGACAGCTGTGCCTGCGGCACCGAGACCAGCAGCGGGTGCCCAAACAGAACCACCCCGTAGCCCGGGTCGCCGTCGCGGGGGGGCGCCCGCTCCCGCAGGTACACGGGCAGCACCAGTGCCCCCCCCGGCTCCGCCAGCCCCCCTGCTACTTCATACCTGGGGGGAGACAGCACTGAGACACAGCCCACCACATAATGCCCCTGCCCCACCACTGTCCTCCCCAGTGCCCCACCTCCTTGTACCCCGGGGGAGATGGCACTGAGACAAGGCCCCCCCACACAGAGCCCCCCCATGTCCGCCAGTCCCGCCCCTTGTGCCTGGAGTGCTGTTGCTGAGACACATTCCCCCCACATTCTGCCCCTCCCACCCCCACTTCATATCCGTAGGGGACCGCCCCCACACACACACACAGCGCCCCCAGAACAGCACTTACACAAAGATGTCGTCTCTGTCCAGGATGCAGCTCAGAGCCTCGTCTGCCTGGTACAGCTTGTAGAAGCGATGGCTGAATACGTCGGCCACCATCATCTGTGGGCGGGGAGGGAGGGAGGAAGACCAGCCCTGAGCACTGCCTGGACCGGGCTGGTGACCCCCAGTGGGGGCTGGCCACATTCCCCACCCCCCTGAGCCAGCCAGTTCCCGCCCTGGGGCCAGATGGGAGCCGCCGCCCCAAAACAAAATGGGAATTTGGTGGGATATTCGCATGACCCCGGTGTGTGCCTCGGATTCCCTTTGTTCCAAGTCTTGGATCTGCTGGTGGGGACAGAGTGTGTGTGTGGGGAGGAGGGCACCCTCGCCCCATGGCCATTCAGCACCCCAAAAAGACCCAGCATAGACCCTAGGAACCAGTGAGGCAAGGGGGCTCCCTGGGGGGCTGGCAGCACCCATCCTGTGGATCCGCCACAGCCCCTACAGGGGAGGAGCCCCAAGTCCCATCCCGCAAGCCACCCAGCACCACTGAGGGGCAGGGCGGGCGCTGACCTGCTCAGCTGGGACCCCTGTGTGCTTGGCCAGAGCGATGCACAGATCCAGCACTTTGCCAGCCTTGGGCACGACCACTCTGTGCTGTGGGGGGAGACAGCCAGCATCAGAGACACCCCCAGCACCCCCACAGGGACCCCCAGAGAGATGGAGTCCCGGCCCCCAGCCCCACACTGTAACCACTAGACCCCACTCTGCTCCCAGTGCCAAGGAGAGAACCCAGATGTCCTGGCCCCCAGCTCCTCCCCCCACTCTAACCACTAGACCCCACTCCCATCCCAGACCTGGAGGGTGAGAACCCAGGAGTCCTGGCCTCCAGCCCCTCTGCTCTAACCACTAGACCCCACTCCCCTCCCAGTGCCGGGAACAGAACCCAGGAGTCCTGGCCCCCAGCCCCTGCGCTCAGACCTGCTGGGGCTTGCAGCGGGGGTCCATGTAGACGAAGAAGAGCTCCATGGTGCGCTCCTGGCTGACGGGCAGGGGCACACTAAGGTAGCAGAAGGGGTCGAAGGTGACGGAGACCTTGCCGCAGGCCGGGCACACCAGCGTGGATTTGAAGAGCCCGTGGAAGATATCCACGATGATGGAGTCGTTCCGGCGCTTGTGGTTCCGCCAGGCCTCCTCCACCACCTCCTGCATGGCGAAGGGACAACAGGCTGGGGCACGGGGCAGCCACCTCTAGGGAGGGGCAGCTGACTGGAACGTCGCCCGCCCTTGCCTGAGTCCACTGCCCTGCTCCCTGCCCCACAGCACCCACAGTGCCCAGCTGCTTGCTGGGAGTCCCCCCGGCCCCTCACCTCATCGGGCCGGCCAGCCGCATCCCGCAGCTCCACATACTCCTTGCGCTTGACGCGGTTGAGGTCCTCGTGCAGCCCGTCCAGCAGGAAGGACAGCAGCTCCTGCGCGTCGTGCTGCTGGTAGCCCAGGAACTGCGAGGCAAAGTGCCCCACCTTGGTCTGGGGGAGAGTGGGGGTCAGGCCTGGGGGAGTCCACCCTGCTCCCTGGGGTCAGCCCCTCCCCAAGACATGAGTAAGTGGGGGATTGGAGCAGGGGCCAGGTGCCTTGAGGAAGCACAGCATGATGGGTCAGCGCTGCCCAGATCCGAGGGGCCGGGATGGGGCGGGGGGTACCAGGATGGGAAGGGTGGTACCTTGAACATGCGTGGCACAATGGCGCGGTGGTGGCCAGACCAGGCCTGCTTCACCAGGTCGGCGTAGGCCTCGGCAATTTCACCCTTCATGCCCAGCGGGTTGCTGAAGTTCAGTTCCCCCAGATAGTGGTTGTTGAGGAAATACTCCGTGAGGGGGGGCACGTTGCTGAGACACTGCAAGGGGGGGCGCGTGGGGTCAGCAAGGGGTGGACCCTGAAATTCTGCAGCCCCACACAGAACCCAGCTCCACCCTGCTAACCACCCACTCCCCTCCCAGAGTCAGAAGAGAACCCAGGAGTCCTGGCTCCCAGCCCTGCCTGCTCTAACCACTGGACCCCGCTCCCCTCCAGAGCCAGAACTGAGCAGTACCTTTCAGCACAGGGCGCGCCCATGCCCCCCCCCTCCCTAGAAGGAGCCAATCGGCTCGATCCAGCAGAGGGCGCTGCAGCACACACATGGGGCAGCCGCCCTCTCCTGCGTGGAAATGGAATTCCAACACTGTGTCATGAGCCCTGCGGGGTCCGACCCCAAGGGGGATTCCCTGAGCCCGGGGGCGGAAGCTACCTGGAAGGCAGAGTTCATGAAGCAGGTGTTGCCCAGGTTTGTCAGGCCGCAGACCCCCGGCTGCCCCCTGTACAGCTCATCGTCCTCCACAGAGTTCCTCCTGGGGAGCAGAATGTGCGGGCAGTGAGGAGGGGCAGCTGGGGAACAGCCACACACAACACTGTACAGAGACAGCTCAGAGATGCAACCACCTCTGGTGTGGGGCAGCTGGCAAACAGCCGCACAGAACGCCGCACGAGGACGGCTCAGCCAGGCCTGACATGCAGCCAGCTCTGGGGCAGGGCACCAGGGTTATACTGGCACCGTTCCACCCCTCCCTGCAAGAAAGGGGCACTCACATGACGTGGGGTCGAGAACTGGGCCAGGTTCCGTCCTTGTTTCGCGTCTCCATTATCACCACCTGCGGTAGACAAGGGGCCGCTGAGTTCGTTAAACCCACCTGCCTGCTCCCCGCAGCGCAGCACCCCCCCCGCAGGGCCCAGCTCTGACTGCCAGGGGAGAGTACCCTCTTCCCAGCCCCCCACCCTGCTCCCTGCCCCATGGCACCCCCAGCTCCTACCTGCCCCGTGCTGAGGCAGGCATCCAGCACTGTCATGTGGATGTTCCGGAGCCGCTCGCAGGATCCATCCGAGTTCTTCACCCAGAGCCGGGTCTCGTCCTCAGGGGGCACTTCAAACTGGCCCCGGGCTTCCTGGAGCACCGCGTCTGTGAGGAGGGGAATGTTAACCCATGGGACTCCCCACTGCAGGACTCTGATGATGAGGGAGGGAGGGTCGCAACAGCCACAGCAGCTCAGCCCCCCACCCCCGGACGCCTGGGTTACCGATGGTGTCCACGCGGCTGAACTGGGTGGTGACGGGGCTGTCCAGGTCATTGTGCTGGCAAAGATACAGCTCCACCGGGTACACCTCCACCTTCTGCGTGCTGGGCAGCTCCACTACCTGCCGGCAAGAGATGGGGGCTGTGAGCCAGCCAAGGGAGCGCCATCCTGCCCCAGCACCTTCTACATCCTGGCTGCCAGAGGCAAGGGGCCTGGGCAGAGAGGATCATGGTACCCTATGGACACTGAGCCTGAGAGTTTGGGGGGCTCATGAGCTTCTCCGTGTCCTGGTGCCAGCGCCCAAGCAGCCTGACCATGATCACATGCGCTCCCGGGGAGAGGCACGTGACCCCCCCCGCCCCCCATTCACTAGCGCCCAAAGATGCCCCCTCCAAGGCAGGCGCCCGGCCCTCACCTTGCGTTCGATGGGCGGCTGGTCATGCTCCAACCCATACCAGCTCACCAGCTTGTTCCACGCGTCCTCAGGCACCAGCACATACTCCTCAGACTCCACCAGCCGCTCCTTCAGCCGGAACGACTCCAGGTCTTGGGGGGCAGGGGAAAGATTAGCCAGCCTGGGCAGCGCCAACACCCAACTTGCTATTGCAGGCTACCAGGATGATGACGTTCTCTAAATACCCCAGGAAATTCACTTCCAGAACTCACTGCTACAGGACAGCAAACCTCGCTCCCCTGCCAGTGCCTGGTGAAAATCCAGGCGTTCTGGCTCCCAGCCCCCCCCGGCTCTAACCATTAGACCCACTCCCCACCCAGAGCTGGGGAGACAACCCAGGCATCCTGGCTCCCAGCCCCCCTGCTCTAATCACTAGACCCCACTCCCTTCCCAGAGCCAGGAAAGGATCCAGGCATCCTAGCCCGCATCCTCCATGCTCTAAGCCACTAGACTCCACTCCCCTCCGCTCCGAGCTGGGGAGAGAACCCAGGTGTCCTGGCTCCCAGCCTGGTGGTCAGGTACCTTCAAAGAGCTCCGAGTTGTTGATGTGCCCAGGGAAGGAGCTGGAGTTCTGGTCACCCGATTCCACATACTCCTTCCACTGCTGGTACCAGTGATTCTCCAGCAGGTACCTGTGGGGGGGGGGGATGAACCCAGCTGCCGCTCAGCCCCACCCCGATGCCTGCAGCTCCCCCGCTCTCCTGGGGCTCCGCCTAGGCCACTGTTTAATCTTATGCCAACACACCCACCAATCCCCCTGCCCTTGGTCCCTTTTTGTCACCTAATCTGCCCTGCTTGGCCCTGCCTGCCCCCCCACCATGATTGTCCCCCCCAGATCCTCCTGCCAGAGCCAAGGGAGCAAGCGGGGGAGGGGGCTCTTCACATCACTCCCACCCAGGAAAGAATGAACCCAGGCATCCTGGCCAATCCCTAACCAGAGAAAGTCTTCTCTGTCCCAGCTGGGCTCAGAATTCTCTCTTTTCCTTTATCAAGTTGCTGTCTCTCATTATGTGTAGCTGTTGTCACCCCCGCCCCTCCCCAAAGGTGGCTGCATCTCAGCATCGGGTGAGCCATCTGTGTGCACCATTATGGACAGCTGTTCCCCAGCTGCCCCACCCCAGAGGTGGCTGCATCTCAGCCCCGGGGGAACAATCATTTGCAGATGAGTCAGTGAACTCTTGCTGCCCGGGAAAGTCCTAACTTTGCTTCCTGGGGAGTCCAAGATTCGGGGACGGGACTCCCCAGTTCTGTGGTGACATCAGCTACTTCTTCTGAAGGGGCCTGTCAGCAATTTCACTCACTCCCTTGCTGGGACTGTCCCAAGACAGCTCTGCCTGGCTGCAGCCTACACTGGGGAAACGCCACATGGGGATGGGTCACCCCTGCTGAGATGCAGCCATCTCGAGGGCAGGGCAACTGGGGAACACCACACAGCAAGGCTGTGGGACCGCTCTGAGCCGTGAGCTAGACAATTAACTGGCCTCACTTGTAACCTTCTGGGGAAGGGAGGGTGCGAGCGGAGCTGGGGTCTGCCCAGGACAATGGGGTCCACACCTGACCCTGTGGGAGGAGCCGCAGGGCCGAAAAAGGGCCAGGAGGCTGGTCAGCCACTAACTGGGGTAACCAGTGGGGTCAAGGCAGGAGGCAGCCAGCTTCCTCGGGGCATAAGGCAACCCGGGATAGGGGATCCCAGTGATAGTAGGCTTGGGGGACTCTCAGGGGGATATAGGAGTCAGAGAACCCCCAAGCATCTCAGATAAGCGGGCATCTGCCCCCTCCCCCCATCTCTGGTCCTTCCCAAGAGTGGAAGGACCATTATGGCGGCAGTGGGGGCGAGTCCCCAAACCCAAACCCAACCCCCCCCCATGGCAGCCCCTTCTCCCCCCCCACCCCCACAGACGGGATCCAGAGACTCACCAGCCTCCTCCCCACCCCAACTCCTCCCTTGCACAACCAGGTCCCCCTCCACCCGCTCCCCACCATCACTCCCTTCCCGCCCCCTCCAGCTCCTCCCCCGCTCCCTTCTCTTTCCCCCTCCCCCGCCACTAGCCCCCCTCCCCACAGCCACCCGTCCCAGGCTCCTCCCCCCGCCACTAGCCCCCCTCCCAAGCTCCTCCCCCTCACTAGCCCCCCCTCCCCACAGCCGCCCCCACAGGCCCCTCCCCCTCACTAGCCCCCCTCCCAGGCTCCTCCCCCTCACTAGCCCCCCTCCCCACAGGCCCTTCCCCCGCACTAGCCCCCCCTCACCATCGCTCCCCCGCCCGCAGGCCACGCTGCTCCGCCGCCTCCACCTCGCGCCGCTGGGCCTCGAGTCCCGGGACCCCCCCTGCCGCCGCCATGGCCCGCGCCCCGCCCCGCCCCCACCCGCCGGCCCGACCGGAAACAGGAAGCGGCGACGCTGGGGTCCCTCCCTCTTCCCGGCGCCGTCACCGCCCCCGAGGCCTCGCTCACCTGTTTCCGGTCGGCGCCATCTTGGGTGCGGCGCACGGGTAAGGGCGCGGGATCCGCCATGTTGGAAGCGGCTGGGGGCTCCCTCGTGGTTTTTAATCCGCCATTTTGAGTGTGGCACTGCATGGTAAGGCTCGGTCGGCCATACTGAGTGTGGTGCACCCCATGTCGAGTGGCAGGCGGGAGAGGAGCACGCCTTCCCCAGAAAGCCGGGGTCCCCTTCACCGCCATCTTGGTGATGGCAAAGGTCGTCGGCAGAGACGCCATTTTTGGTGTGGCATAAAATAAAACAGACCACATGGGTAGCAAGTCTGGTGGGTTAAAGTGGGATGGGGGACTGGGAGTCCGGACACCTGGGTTCTCTCCCCAGCTCTGGGAGGGGAGAAGGGTCTAGTGGTTAGAGCGGGGGGTGGGCTGGGAGCCAGGACTCCTGGGTTCTCTCCCTGGCTCTGGCGGAGGGGCGTGGGGGTCTAGTGGTTAGAGCAGGGACTAACACCCGGACACCTGGGTTCTGTTCTGCCATCTGGGTTTTTAAGAACTTCCAGCAAAGCATGTAACCCATGGGCTCACGGGTGTGATCCTGGGCCACGGATATCAAGCTCAATGGGCCCATGGCTCTGATGGGGGGCCTGGGGAGCTACTGAGCTGCATGGACCCATGGGTCTGATCCCAGGACAGGCGACCCATAGCTTGGATTCAGCAAGTGGGGGTGGGTCCATAGTTAGGATCCACCATCCACTCCCCCCAGCTGCGGGGTGAATGAAGACGCAGGACGCCTGGGTTCCATGGAGACTTTAATAATTTCCATACATTGAGCGCAGAACAGTCTCTCACCCCAGACAAAAAACGAGGGAGCCCCGTCTCCCACGCAGCTCAGATACAGCCCTCCCCCCTCAAACATTGATATGTATAGGCAGGTTAACCCTTTGCCTGCTGAGCCAAAGCCCTCCTGTCACAGAGACTCCACCCCCATCTACAGGGCTGGGGAGGACACAGCTGGCAGGAGAGGGGGCTCTGTCCCTACTGAATCCACTCTGGACACTGCAGGGCCCCGCAGGCATGGAAATCCAGTCCAGGATCCCCCTTTCCAGGCACAGATCTACTCTGGCAACCTCCTCCTCACTGGCCAGGGATCCTCTGGGATCCCCTACTCTCCAAGATCCCTCTTTCCTCCACCTGTATGGATCTATTATGGGATCACCTTCCTCTGCATGCAGGGATCCACTCTGGGATCTGTCCCTCCTCCCCACCAGAGATCTGGTCTTAGCCCTCCTCTCCAGTCCAGGATCCCATCCTCCTACTCATGAAGGGATCTGATGTGGGATTCCCCCTCCCTGCAGGGTTCACAGCTGGGATCCCTCCCTCCTCTGTGCACAGGGATCCAGTTCCCTATAGTAAAACCCACCACCTGCCAGGAATGGATCCCAGACCTGACCCACCCCACTGGCACCACCCCCACCACAACATCTCGATGACACTCCCCAGGCCCCAGCCCTGCCAGATGCCCAGCAGAGAAAGAGAAAACAGACACCACCCCGCCCAGGGACTCTCACCTCGACACCTTTAGTCTTATGCCTCGGTGCAGGGGGCAGAGGGGAGAACAGGGGGACGGGGGAGGACCATTCTGATTCACGAGGAGAGCTGGCTACATCGCAGTGCCGGCCGAGCCTTCCCTGGGCAGCATTACGGGAGGCCATTCCCCACTGCCCCGCCCCAGAGGTGGCTGCAGCTCAGCTGGGGGGGCATCGTCATTTTTATTACTATGGGTATGGCTCTTGCAGGGAAAGACATTCCATCCCACAAGCACTACATGCTGCATATAAAAAAGGCTAGATATGTACATATATACACACACACACACACACACAATATATATAGAGAGAGAGGTGGGGGGGCGTACTGCCTGGGGGATATAGGGTCCGCCTTTATACTGACACTCCCACAGCAGGGTTCAAACCCCCGGCTTTTACCCCTGAGTTAAAGGCTTGGCCCTTCCAACTGCAGTTGATCCTTCCTAGCCACTAGGGGGAGCCAGGAGCACACAGAGCCCTCTGGGTGGGACAGCCTGGCCGGGGTCCATCAAGGAGTGCGGGGCGGAGGGCTGCAGGATGGAGCTGGAAGGGGATGCAGGGTCCAATCCTGAGCAGTGCTGGACTAGAGCAGGGACAAGGAGGGATTTGCCTGAGTAACGAGTAAGGACAGAGTAGTAGCTGAGTAGTGTTTAAGGACTGAGTACCCACGACTGAGCAGGTGCTGGAAAGGGACCGAGTAACATTTGAGTAAGGAAGGAGTAACAAATCAGCTAAGCCAAAGTAAGGGCTAGGTATGGACCAAGTAACATTTGATTCAGGACTGAGTAAGGATTTAATAACTTTTGAGTAAAAATAATATCTAAGGGTAAGACTGAGTAGGGACTGAGTAATATTTGAGAAACAATGGAGTAGTGTTTCAGCATGGACCAAGTAGCGTTTGAGTAAGGAGGTAGTAACATTTTAGTAGGGTCAGATTACTCTGAGTAAGGACTAAACAACAACTAAATTGGGACTGTAAGGATGGAGTACTGTTTGGGGAAGGACCAAGTAACATTTGCATTAGGGCTGGGTAACATCTAAGATAAGACTTAGTAAGGGCAGAGTAGCATTTGAGTAAAGACAGAGCACTATCTAGGCTAAGACTGAGAAGAGCTGGGTAGGGACTCACAGCTGAGTACAGGCAGGGTAAGAGGAGTAGGGATGGAGTAAATCCAGAGCAGTGACTGAGTAACATGTCTGGCCAGAGTAACATTTGACTGAAGACTGGGTAAAAATTAAAACCAGATCAAGTAGGGGCTGGCCAAGTATCGTATGAGTAAATGCCCAGGACTGGATGGGCTGCCCGGGCCAGTGGTTCCCATCGCAGCTAGTGTTGCTACCACGGGAGCTCAGGCCTGAGTTAACAAGAGCATCCCGCTAGCCAGGGCATCTGCCCCTCACTGCTGCTCCAGCCCCTCCTCGTCCTCCCCACATATTTACAGAGAGATCGGGGAGCCCACCTCAGCCTGCGTTGTCAACTAACCCGCTCCCGGCCATCCCAGCCACCCTCACTGCGCTGGGCCCAGCCTGAACTCTTCTTTCTACAACACACGTGGCCAGCGCTGGGCGCAGGCTCTGTCTCCAATGGAAATTCCTCACTCGCACCGTCCTAGCCTTGCACCGGCCATTTTCATGGCTGTGGCACCCTGGGGGGTCAGCGTCACCCTGTGAGCGTCCCGCCCACCCAGGTCAAAATTCTTCCTACTCCCCCTTGCTGTGGCCTAGTGAATTTCATTTCTGTTACTTCAGATCACCCCGTGTTACTCGGACCCCCTTCTGGATTTATGGAGTAAGGACCAAGTAATGTGCGAGCAACCAGCTCAGGACAGAGTAAAGCTCAAGTAAGGATGGAGTAGTGTCTGAATAAAGACTGTCAGGTTTGAGCAGGGACTGCAGTAACAGGTGAGTAGGGCCTCAGAACCCCAGAATAATGTTCAAGGGAGGGCAGAACAGGCCAAGTAACATCTGAGCATGGACTAAGCACTGAGTAGAGAGTAACAGTTGAATAGGGGCCGAGTTAGGAGTGAGAGGATGTGAAGTAACATCTGAATAAGGACTAAGTATTGATTAGGGACGGGAGCAAGGACTGAGCAGAGAATCTGGGAAGTGACTGAGGAGGGGCTGAGTCAGGAGCATCCTAGGGGCTGACTATAGGCTAACAGTTGTGGTGGGACCGAGTAAGATCTCAGGAGGGGGTGAGTGAGAGCTGAGCAACATTTGAATAGGAGCCAAATAAGGGGCCAAGGGACTGTGTAAGATTTGACTAGGGCTTGAGTAGGGGCCAAGTAAGAGCTGAATAAGATGTGAGGCCGAGTAACATTAGTGTAAGGACTGAGTGGGGCTAAGTATCATCTGAGTAGGGGGTCAAGTAAGGGCTGAGTAATATGGGAGTATAGACAGTATTGTGTGAGTAGGACCTGAGTAAGGGACGAGTAACATGAGAGTGGGGAAGAGTTACATGGGAGTTGGAGGAGAGTGTCATGAGAATAGGGGTAGAGTAACATGAGTAGGGCAGAGTAAGGGCTGAGCAACTTGAGAGTAGGAGCTGAGTAAGATGGAAGTAAGGTCAGAGTAAAAGGTTGAGTAACATGGAAATAGGGCCAGAGTAAGGGTTAAGTAACACGGGAGTAGGGGAAGAATAAGGGCCGAATAATGTAGGAACAAGGGCTGAGTAACATGGAAGTACTGTAGGAGTAAGGGCTGAGTACCAGGAATAAGGGCTGAGTAACACAGAAAGAGGGCTAGACTAAGGACCGAGTAACATGGGAGTAGTGGCAGAGTAAGGGCCGAGTACCAAAAGTAAGGACTGGGAGACAGGTGCAGCTGGCCCCAAGTGAGCCCTGAGTACTAAGTGGGGAAGGGGAGCTGGCAGTCGCCCCAATGAACTCACTGGCGTCAGCCAGTGTTCACCCCACATGCCGACCCAGCAGGATGTGGGGGCAGAGCTAAGCCCTGCAGGAAGGGGACATGCTGGGGTTCGGGGAGGGAAGGGGACTCCCCAGGGACACATCACTCGGATGCGGAGGGGTTGCAGACTGTCGGGGACCCCCCACACACACAGCTGCAAAGGGACCTACCACATCTGGGGTACACTGCCCCCCATACACACATCTGCAACAGCAGCCCCCCCCCAGTCCCACCATATCTGGAAGACTTCTGTCCCCACAGCTCAGCGGGATGTGGGGGGCAGGAGAGGAGGATTTGGGGTGGGGGGCGAGTGACACAGAATATAACCTCCTGGATCAACCCCCCCACCTCACAACCTGGGGGGTACAGGAGGGGTTGTGGCTCCTCCCCCACAGTGGGGGCAGAATCAAACATCTCCATGGAAACATAACTCCGGGGGGCTGCCCCCCCATGCCCATCCCTCCCGGCAAGGGGGGGGCTATAGATTATTTCTCTATATTTATAATATTGCCTTGAAAAAATAAAACTTAAACAACATGGGGGGGGCATCTGCCGTCCAGCCGGCGCCACCCCACCCCCAGAAGGGGATCGGGCCCCTCCAGCCCCAGGGCACGGCCGGAGTCCCATCCCCGAAGGCGGCGTCCAACCCAAAGGGGCAGAGTCCCGGCTGGGGGCAGGTTTATTTCAGTCCAGTCCCCGCCCCTCGCATATCACTGTGGCTCGGCGAGGTCACAACAGTAAGCTGGGCCGTCGGTTCTGCCCGTTCACTGTGGGGGGGGGAGCAAAGAATTAAAGAGAGACAGCGGCCTCCCCACCGCTGCTGGGATTCTCCCCACACTGCCCCCCACCCACCCCCAGCCTGTGCCCCCCATGCCGCCCATCCTGGTACAGCCAATACAGCACCCGTGGGGCGGGCATGTATTGGGGGTGATAAGGAGCAGGGTGCCCCATGTCCTCCCAGCTGGGGGAGGAGGTCCGGATGAGGAAGCCTGGGGGGGGGGTGGCGATGATGGGGGGCCATGCGAGGAGGGATGGGGTGGGGGAAGTACCTGACCCGAAGGCTAAAATTCAGTGTCCACTACCCGGAAGGCGGCACCCCCTGCGGGAGAGGAGACAGCGTTCACCGTGCAGCCGGGGGGGGGTCTTCAAGGGGAAGCTTCACCCCCATCCTGAGGAGGAAGGGGCCTAGCAGGGCTGCAACAAGTGGTCCCCTCTCCCCGCTGATGCGGGGTTCCAGCTGGGGGTAGGTCAGAGATGAATTAGCCGCCCCCTCCCCCCCAGAACAGACCAGGGTCAGCAGCCAGGCCCTGGAGGGCACGTTAGGTCGGGGGGGGGGAGAGGGCTTGGGGAGCACATCTGTGTGGGCAGAGGGGTCAGCAGGGGGAGTTGTGGGCAGGGTCTCCCCTGAGTCAGGCAGGAAGGGGCTGTGGGTGGGTCAGAGGGGTGTTGGGGGGCTGCAGGGGGGCCATGGCTCACCTGAGTCGGGCAGGGAAGGTCTGTAGGTGGGTCAGGGGGCTGCGGGGGGGGATGTGGGGAGCCATATCTCACCTTAGTCAGGCAAGGAGGGGCTGTAGGTGGGTCGGTGGGGGGATCAGGGGGTGCAGGGGAGGCTGGGGGCCATGTCTGTCTCACCTGTGTTGGGCAGGGAGGGGCTGTGAGTGGGTCAGTGGGGGGCTGGGGGCCGCAGGGGGCCATGTCTCACCTGAATGGGCAGGGAGGAGCTGCGGTTGGATCAGGGCAGTGTTGGGGGGGCTGGGGGGCCATGTCTCACCTGAGTCGGGCAGGGAAGCCGAGCGCAGCCCCGTCTCCTTCTGTAGCTGAATCTCCTTTAGTGCAAATATGGACGTGGCTGTGGAGACACAGAGGGGGGCGGTGGCAGGGGGCAGTTACAGCTCCCCACAGCCCTGCCCCCCACTCTGAATTCCCTCAGCTCTGCCCGAGTCTGTACACCCCCAAACCAGCCCCCACCCAACTCATGATGTTCCTCTTTGCCCATCTTAGCGCCACCCGACTCAGCCCCACCTCCCTAGCACCCCAACCTGAGCCGAGCCCCCCAGCCCCGGCCAACTCAGCCCCTCCTGCCACCTCCAGCACCCCAACCTGCCCCGACCCCCTCCCCCCCCAGATCACTCACTGTCTGGGAGCTTGGTGACGCGCTCGCCCAGGCAGTGGAAGAAGAGATGCCCCATGGCCTCCGCCGCTGACATCCGCTTCCGCCCCTCGAACTGCCGAGACACGCCCCCGAGGGCGGGGTCAGAGGGCTGGATACGCCCCAGGGGGCAGACACACCAGCACCCCCGTCACCCCCAAATCCCCCACCCCCGATCCCACGCTATAAGCCAAGGTACCCCGGCCCCTCCCTGAGGCCCCCCGACCTCCCGTCTCTCACCTGCAGCAGTTTGCCCAGCAGGTCGGCTCCATCACTGTCCAGCCTACACAGGGCACATGGGAAATATCAGCCCAAAAGACGACCCCATAAACTCACAGGGGAATTTACACACACCTCCCCGCAGCCCCCAGGGAGATCAACCCCCCTGGTCCTCCTCCCGCAGCTCCCAGGAGGATCAGGCCCCCCGGGGAGGATCTGGCCCCCCCGGCCCTCCCCCTCGCAGCCCCCAGGATCCCCCCACATGCAACGGCCCCAGGGCTGACCTGGGCGCATGATTGAGCAGGGCCTCAGGCCGGTACTTGGGGTAGTTGTAGGATCGGAACTCCTCGTTGGACAGGATCCCTGGCCACGTCTCCTCGTTGGGGGTCCCTGGGTGGAGGGCAGAGGGGAAGGGGTGAGAATACGACAGGGCCCCGTGGAGCCCCCCGCTCACCCTCTGCAGCACAGCACCCCCTGCTGAGCCCCCCCACCCTTCCCTTGCAGCACGGTGACCCCTGCTGAGCCCCCGCCCACCTCCTGAAGTGGGGATGATGTGGGGATTTTCCCTCGTTATGTTGTGTGTGAGCCTCTATGAGTTTTATTGTTTCGTATGAATACTGTGTGTGCGCCTCAGTTTCCCTTTGTGTTGCTCCAATGCCTAAGTGGTGGGAATAGGGGTGTGTGACTTTGGCTGAGACCCTCAGGGGGCAGGTGAGGTGGCTCCAGCTGCCTGCAGGTAGGCGATGGCCTGTGCCCTTCATAACCGGAGACCCAGGAGGGGGATGCAATTGGGGGGAGCATGGGCTGTAATAGCAGGGATAAAGGAGAGACAAAAGAGAACTGGGTGGGGGGTCAAATCAGTATCTCAAATGTCTGTGTATTAATGCGAGAAGTAGGGGGAATAAGCAGGAAGAACTTGTAATGCTAGTAAATAAACACAACTATGAGATAGCTGGCATCACAGAGACTTAGTGGGATAATACGCATGACTGGATATTGGTACAGAAGGGTACAGCTTGCTCAGGAAGGACAGGCAAGGGAAAAAGGGAGGAGGTGTTGCCTTATATTTAAAAATGTATATACTTGGACTGAGGTTGAGATGGAAATAGGAGACAGACTTGTTGAAAGTCTCTGGGTAAGGATAAAAGGGGTAAAAACAAGGGTGATGTCATGGTAGGGGTCTCCTACAGACCACCTAGCCAGGAAGAAGAGACGGATGAGGCTTTTTTTAAACAACTAAGAAAATCATCCAAAGCGCAGGACTTGGTGGTGATGGGGGACTTCAGCTACCCAGCCTTTAGCAAACTCAGGGAGTTGGTAGGTGAGATCTCATGGAAAGCAAGTCTAAGAGGAAAAACAATTGAAGACAGTCTACAGTTTTTCAAAGAGACATGATTAAGGGCACAAGAGCAAACTATTTCATGGCGTAGGAAAGATAGGAAGTCTGGCAAGAGACCACCCTGGCTTAACCAGGAGATCTTGAATGATCTAGAAATCCCGCCAGGAAGCAAGACAAAGACAAGGAGAAGCAACGGGGCTGTCTGAGGTGGGGTGCCTGGAAGCTGGGCAGTCTGCTTGGGGGGACTGGAAGAGGTGGGGAGTCGAGGGTGTCTGGCCCAGGACTCCCCAAGATGGACTTGGCTGAAAGTCCAATTTCTAGGTTAACAAGATCCGTTCTACGCCGTGTTCCTGTCGTCTAATAAACCGTCTGTGTTCCCAGCTGGCTGACGGTCACAGCTGGCTGCAGAGTCAGGGGGTAGGGCCCCCCGGCTCCCCCAGGAGCCCCGCCAGGGCAGACTCGCTGCGGGAAGTGTACGGGGACACTGAATGCTCCGGGGTCAGCCCCAGGAAGGTGGAAGCTGGGGCAGCATCTTGCCCAGGTGACAGTCTGCTCTGAGACAGGAGGGGCCCCCAAAGTCCTGTTCCAGAGCACGGCTCCCTGTGACTCTGCAACACACGTGCCCCCCCGCCCGCAGCACGACACCCCCTGCAGCATGGCACCTTCCGACCATGCTCCCCACAGCACAGCACCCCCAGCTGAGCCCCTGCCAGCCCCCCAATAGCCCCCACTGAGCCCCACCGAGCGCCCCCTCTCACCAAGGATGCGGAAGATGAAGTGCAGTTGCTCCTCCACGGTGGAGCCAGGGAAGAGAGGGCGGCCCGTGGACATCTCGTAGAATATGCAGCCCACGCCCCTGGGGGAGAGGCGCTGGGGTCAGGGCACACAGAACTTGGGGGGAGTCATCCCTGGCACAGCCCCACTCCCCGGTTCCCATGGGCGCTCAGAGGCATGGCACCCCCACCTCAGCGCAACTGACAGCAAAACCACCCGGGCTGCAGGAGGGGACCTGCCCCCTGCCCCCTCCCCCCACCTGGGCTGGTCTAAAGCATCGGGGGGGGTGTCAGTGTCACTGAGCAGGCCCCACTGGGCAGAGTGGGGAGCTGGGGACTGCGTGGGGGATGGGGAGCTCCTGGGGAAGGGGGCAGCAGTTCGGGTGTAGTATCCAAGGGGTCCCCACATGGTTAGAGAGCAGGGGGTGGGGGGAACAGGCCAGGCCCAGATAGGGGAGCTGGACTGGGAACAGGAGGAGAGGAAGGGGGTCCTGGAAGGGGGGAGGGGCAGCAGAAGGGGGCTGGGGACTGGTATGGGGTGGGAGGAGAAGGGGGGTTAGGGTGGGGTGGGCAGGAGGAGCAGGGGTGGGAGGGGAGCGGCAGGTGGGGCAGGAGGGTCCCAGGCCAGGCAGGCGTGGGAGGGGCAGGTCCCAGGCCAGTGGGGTCACTCCATCAGCCACCATGGCACCCCCAGGCCCAGCCCCCCCCCCAGGTGCCCCCCGGCTCACCACATGTCGATCTGCGTGGAGTACTCAGTGGAGCCCAGCAGGATGTCGGGGGGCCGGTACCAGAGCGTCACCACCTCGTTGGAATACGTCTTGGTGGGGATGGACTTGGCCCGCGCGAGACCTGGCACAGAGAGTGTGGGCTGGCACTGGGGGCCAGTCAGGGGGGTCTGGGGGTTCAGGGGCTCGCGGAAGTTGGCCAGCTTAAACTCACCACACTCGTTGCTGGGCAGGTACTGGGGGGGCTGAGGGGCTCACCAAAGTCGGCCAGCTTGAACTCGCCCCGCTCATTGCTGAGCAGGGTCTGGGGGGTGGTTGTAGGGTTCAGGGGTGGTTGGGGGTTCTGGGGGGCTGGTGGGGTTCAGAGGGCCCTGGGTGGTTCCACAGCTCACCAAAGTCAGCCAGGTTGAGCTCGCCCTGCTAATTGGTGAGCAGGTTCTGGGGTACGGGGCGGGGGTTTGGGGGTGGTTGGGTGTTCAGGGGGGCTCTGGGGCTCACCGAAGTCGGCCAGCTTGAGCTCGCCCCGCTCGTTGATGAGCAGGTTCTGGGGTTTGAGGTCGCGGTGCAGCACCTTCTGGCGGTGGCAGTACGCCAGGCCCCGCAGCAGCTGGAAGAGGAAAAGCTGGGGGGGGGGGGGGGAAGGAGAGACACTGTCAGCCTGGCCTTGGGGGGCCCCGGGAGCCCCCCCGGCTTCACCACGCTCACCTTGACGTTGTGCATGTTGATGAGGTTGCCGCAGTCATCCAGGTACTGCTTCAGGTCCTTGTCCTGCGGGAGCAGGGCAGGGTTAGCGCTGTTCGGATGCCAGGGTCCCCCCAAGCCGCCCCTGGCCCCCCACTCACCAGGTACTCGAATACCAGGGTCAGTGACTTCTCTGTGTGGATGATGTCGTGCAGGGTGACGATGTTGGCATGTTTCAGGTCCTTCAGCAGGGACACTGGGGGGTGAGGAGGGGGGCAGGTCGAGTGAATCCCAGCCCCACAGCCCCCTAGCCTGCCCCCCCCAGTCTGCCACCTAGTACCTCCTGGTCCCTGGTCCCTCCGGCCTTCCTAACAACCTGTCCCCCAGTATACCCAGCCTGCACCCCCTAGAACACCCCCCAGCCTGCTCCCCCCAGCACCTCCAGCCCACCTCCCAGCCTGCTGCCCTGGGACCCCCACAGCCTACTCCCCCTGACACCTGTGATGAAGTGGGACTGTTCTTAATGTTCTCTCTGAATACTGTGTGGGTCCCTCAGGTTCCCCTAGGCAGTTCTTAAGTATCTAGTTTGGGGGATAAGGGGGTGTGACTGTTGCGGAGCTCTAGAGGGTCAGTGTGATGGGGTCTGCACAGAGAATGGCCGACACCCTGTTTCTTGATGGCATGGCCCCCCCCACTGCAAGGTGCCAACTGAGGGGTTGGAGAACAAAGATCAGGTGGCCTCCTGGCCCGGGGAAAGAAGCAAAGGCCAGAAGAGGGGCTGGAGGGTTTCAGTTTTGGAGCTGGCTGTGGGGGGAAGAGAGGGAGGCCCAGACCTGGGGTCTGACCACCCTGGCCCCAAGACAGACCTGACTGAGGGGTCCTGGTCTCTGTACCTACAAGCTCTGGTTTAGACCTGTTGGCTAATAAACCTTCTGTTTCCCCGGCTGGCTGAGAGTCCCGTCTGTCTGCAGAGTCGGGGGGCAGGACCCTCTGGCTGCCCCAGGACCCCACCTGGGCGGACTCACTGTGGGAAGCGCACGGTGGGGCAGGAGAGGCTAAATGCTCCGGGGTCAGCCCCAGGAAGGTGAAAGCTGCGTAAGCTTCATGCCCTGGGGACAGTAGCTCCAAGAGAGGAGGGTCCCCCCCCCCCCCCCCCGAGTCCCACCTGGCTTCGTAGGGAGCAGTTCCAAAGCATCACCCCGGGGACTGCGTGACAGCACCCCCCACAGCCTGTTCCCCTGCCTGCCCTCCGGCTTGTCCCCCAGGCCGCCCGCACAGCAGGTACCTTCGCGGATGGCTGTGCAGGGCGCCCCCTCCTCATGCTCCAGGCGAATTTCCTTCAGCGCCACCAGGTTGTCGGTCAGTTTGCTCTTGCCCTTGTAGACAGTGGCATATGTCCCCTGTGGGGCAGTGAAGGGGGGGACAGAACTGGAGGTCACAGCTGGGGGGCCCCTCCTGCCCCATCCCCCAACCAGCCACTTGCCCTCCTTCTCTGGCCCGTGGCCCCCAGTCCAGCCCCCTGATCTCTGCCACATCACCCCCAGCCCTTCCCCCTCACCCAACAGACCCGTCCACTATCCTCTCCCCAGCCCCATGGCCCATCTCCTGGCCCCTCCCGCCCCCAGTCACTTTCCCCATCCCCCACCCAATCTCATCCCCTGGCTCGGATCCGGGTGGGGCATTAGGGTCAGGATTCCTGAGACAGGACCCCCCCACCCACTCCCCCCCCCGGGGCCCAGCTCCCACCTCTCCCAGCTTGTCCAGCTTCATGTAGGTCTCCAGCTTCCCAAAGCCGATCTCCGACTGCGGGTGAGAGACCAGCCGTGAGATGCCTGCCGGCGGAGGGCTGGGGGGGCCGTGGGGCAGCCGGGGGCAGCCAGGGGGCACCGTGGGGCAGGCAGCTGGCGAGGGAACACTGGGGGTGAGGGACTGGGGGGCAGGATGGGGGCACCATGGGGCTGGCCGGGGGGCACCGGGGGGTACGCAGGGGGCGGGCTCTCACCAGCGAGACACGGCGCAGGCGCCGGCTGAGAGGCTGGTCGAACAAGGGGCTGTTCAATGCCAGCTTCTCCAGGCAGCCCTCGGGCAGGCGGATGTCGGCCGGCAGCGAGAGCCGCTTGTTGATGTCCTGGGGGGTGCGGGGATGGAAGTCACGGGCACGGTCAGAGACCCCCTGCAACCCTTTCCCCCATACCCCTCATCCTCCCCCCCCCCATCACCTCCACCCACCCCTGGGTCCCCGACCCCCTCTCCCCACCATCCCCCCAACACTGCTGCCATCCTCCCCCAGGATCTCACCCCAGTCCCCTCGGAGCCCAGCCGCCCCCCCCACCTCAGAGGAGATCTTGCGGGCCGAGCTGTGGCGCATGCGGACCCGCACGGGGGACTGGACCTCGTCGGACGAGGTGCCGGACGCCTGGTCACTCTCCCCGTCGGAGCCCATCTTCACATCCTCCTGCACCATCTCTGTGGGCGGACGGGAGGCAGAGCAGAGGGGAAGTTATCGGGACGACGGACAGACAGCACCCCCCCTTGCGGAGACCCCCAGCCAGCCCCCCCGCAGCTCCCCATGCCAGAGACCCCACAGCGCCCTGTGCTGGAGACTCTGCACTGCCAGCGGCCCAGCCAGCATCAACACACAAAGCACCACCCCCCACCAGCCCTCGCCACAGCGCCCCCAGCTGGAGGCCCCATCCCCCCAACACTGCCAGGCAGCCAGAGACAGCAAACCCAGGTGGGCTCAGTGTGCAGTGGCCAGCACACCCTGAAAGCGTCTGGAACTCTGAGAGCGACCCCCCAGGGCTCCCCCGCTGCTCACCCATTGCCCCCGCATCCTGCCAGCCCGGCTCAGCTGCCCACATAATAAAACATAAACCACAGCCACTGAAAGGCAGAGGGGCTGGTTACCGCCCCACTCTGCCAGCACTACAGCCCATGAGTCCCCCCCCGCTCTGACCACTAGACCCCACTGCCCACCCAGAGCCAGGGAGAGAACCCAGGAGTCCTGGCTCACAGCCCCCTCCACACTCTAACCCACTAGCCACCATTCCTCTTTCCGAGCTGTGGTTGGCTCCGCAGAAGGGGAGCTGGCTGGCTCGGGGGGGTCCCTGGGGTCTGTGCTGCCCCTCCATAGTCACCTAGTTGGCTGGCACGGGCGAGGTGGGCGCTCAGGCTGCGGGTCACGCCCGGGCGCGGCCGGCGCTGCAGGAAGGAATAGACGCTGCGCGAGGCGCCCCAGGGACGCCCGCTCTTCCCCGCCAGGCCTGGGGGGCACGAGACATGGGGCGCAGGGGAGCCCAGCCCACAAGGGGAGAAAGATTGGGGGAGGGGGCAGTCACACAGGCAGGGGAGAGGATGTGGGGGTTGGGTTGGGGGGGACCATATAGAGAGGGGAGTAGATGGGGGGACGGCACAGCTCAGGGGAGTGGGAGGATAGGTGGAGGGGATTAAACAGCCACAGCGGGTTGGGGGGGTAGATGTGGGGGAATCATGCAGCCCAGGGGGAGCAGATGCAGGGGGTTACAGAGCCAGAGGAAAGGGGGTGCATGGGGGGGTCCAGGTCACACAGCCGGAGGGTGCATGGGGGGGGGGGGAAGAGCAGTCACACAGCCGGAAGGGAGGAGGACAGGGTGGGTGGGTGGGGGCAGAAATTAAACACAGACAAAAAAGAAAAGAAAAAGAAAATGAAGAAACAAAAATACAACAGAACAGAAACAAAATCTGGGAGAGACCAGCCGGGGGGGGACATACCCGTGGGGGGGGCCATGGACACCCCCACACATCAAGCCAGAGCACTGGGGTCCAACCGTCCCTATTCCTGAACTCAACCCCCATCCGAATCCTGACCTCCCAATTAAACCTCATCCTGGCTCCCAGCCCGCCCTGCTCTAACCAACAGACCCCACTCCCCTCCCAGAGCTAGAGAGAGAACTGAGGAGTCCGGGCCCACAGCCCTGCCCAACCTGGCTCAAACACCCCCATTTGGGGCTTTGGTCAGGTCCATTGGATGTGGGACCCAACTGTCACACCCCTACAGCCGAAGTGGGATGGTATGATCCACCTGGCCATTGGCCACCTCTAGGGAGCCCACCCAATCGCTGTCTAGGCTGGTTCCCGATTGGGCCACCAGCAATGAAGAGGGTGGGGTGAGGAGGGAGGAGGAGGAGGCGGCGGCAGCCTTTAAAGGAACTGCCATGCCCAGAGACCACCACATAGGCACAGCCAGGGAGTTCTTAAAGGGGCAGCAACATCCCTGGACCCTTTAGGAGTCCATCACACCAAGGGACGTCTTCAAGGGGCCATAACACCCACAGGGAATCTTAAAAAGACAGCTATGCTCAAATAACGCCTAAAAGGGGCGGTTATGACTGCAGAAAGCCTTAAAGGGGTGGCCTTGTGCACAGACCCCTTTAAGGCACCAAGTGGAACACATTAAAGGGGCGGTTAATGCCTCCAGGCCCCTCAAATGTCTCAAAGGTGCTCTCACAGCAAGAGCCAGCTTAAAGCGAAGGTCTCAGTCCGGATCCCTTCCACGCCAAGCACAGAAAGGTCTCATGGGAAGGCGCCAGAGTGGGCGGAGCTGCCCTGGGCACCAGGCTGAGGGAGGGGAGGGGCTCACCGGTGTCACTGCTGTTGTTCTCCTCGACATTGATCTGCTCATTGAGATTCTTCTCAGCCGTCCGGCTCCCCCGCAGGGTCATTGAGAGCTGCCTCTTGATCTTCTTCATCCGATCCATGGTGGGGCCGCTGCACGGAGGGGAGAGGACACCACAGGCTGAAACACCAGAGCAGGTACACAGGGAGGGCTGCCCTGGTGCTGGGATGCAGCCACCTCTGGGGCAGGGCAGCTGGGGAACAGCCACACATAACGCTGCACAGGGAGGGCTGCCCTGGTGCTGAAATGCAGCCACCTCTGGGGCGGGGCAGCTGGGGAAAAACTCTAGAGGAAAGAATCTAAGGAAATTTACTAACCTTGAGCCCCCTACCCTGCTCCCTGGCTAAGAGCCGTGCCAAGCAAAGGTAGGTCGGGGCCGGGGCTATGCATGGAGTCGATGCTCCCACCCCAGCATGTGTCTCACGTTACGCCCCGGGAATGGACAACCCCGATGGATTAGCCATGGCTAGCCAGCCAGTGCTCCCCACATCAAACCCAGGGGTCAGCTGGCCTGGTGCCCCCTCACATCAGACCCATGGGACAGCCAGTGACCCCACAGATCAGACCCCACAGGTCAACCAGCCAGTGCCCCCCGAATCAGCCCTACAGGCCAGCCAGCATGGTGCCCCCCACATAAGACTCATGGACCATAGGGAATACTTGGGGGTGGGATTGGGCCCATGCGTCTCCCGCAAAGGGTCAGCTGCAGGGGGACTCGGGGTGGGGCCCTCAACAGGAAAGGGGCACAGTAGCTGATGGGTAGAAGGACTGAAATGCTGCCTCGTTAATACTGAAGACTAGTGATGGCTCACAGGCCATTTGATGTTACTATGGCAATGTTTGAACAGCTGACTCTGAGGAGCTTGGGGCATGTGGGAGGAGCCAAGCTTAGTGGGAGGGGCTTGGGATTCTGGAAGGAGCCTCCTGCAGGAGGTCAGCTCCAGGAGGGTTACTGACTGCACAGAAGGGATCCCAGGACAATCCCAGCAGTTGGATGGTCCCACGGTGACGGTGAATTAGCAAAATGTACCTGCTGCCATTAGTAGGCTCCAGGAGTAACACCCGGCTGTGACACCGGGGGCAGTTCGCATCCCTCCAATTGGTTGGGAGCTGGAGAAATACAGCGGAGCAGCAGTTGGAGGCTGTGGGTGAGTACATGGGGGACAGATACGCCACGGTTGAGGGCAACAGTGGGTGGAAGCACAGAGAGGCACAGGATAGCAATAGCCAAGCACGGGGCTTGGCAGGGGGCTGCGGGGTGGCGGACTGGGCAGGGGCACTCTCCCCTGGCAGTCATGGCTGGACTCTGGGGGGCACCGTGCTGTGGGCAGGGGGCTCAGGAGGAGGCACTCTCCCCGGGCAGTCAGGGCCGGGCACTGGGGGCGCCGTGCTGCGGGCAGGGGGCTCGGCAAGGAGCGCTCTCCCCTGGAAGACAGGGCCGTGCTGCAGGGAGCTGGGCCGGGACTCAGCAGGGGGCATTCTCCCCCAGCTGTCAGTGCTGGCCCCACTGGGGGGGCGACTCAGGCTGCCTCTTCCCCTTCCTTCACCCTATGGAGGTATCCACAGAATCCTTTTGGCTTGAGCCGCCTGCTGGGGCCAGGGCACAAATCCAGCCCCGTGCAGTCTTGCCCCCCAGCACACAGGGCACCTACCGTATGGGTCCCCCGCGCAGCGGGGGGGCACCAGCAACAGGCCACCTCCAGCACCCAGAAAGGACTCGAGGGGGTGGCAAGGCCAGGGGGAGGGGAATTTGACTGAGCTGGCTTCCCCCGCAGCCCTGCGGGTGCCCCTCACTTCCGCCCTGCACCCCCTGCTAGCCCACCCCTGGCTCCCTCCAGCCCCCCACCCAGTGCCCCTCACTCCAGCCCCGCAACCCCTGCTAGCCCACTCTTGGGCTCCCCTCATTCCCACCCCCGCAGTGCCCCTCCACACACACCCTGCTAGTCCAGCCCTGGGCTCCCCCTCCCAGCTCTCCTGGGGGGCACATCCAGTGGGTCAATAGTCCAATCCAAGGAGCGTCTGTCTCCACAATTACACCCGCCCCAGTGCCAGGAGCCCCCCCACAGTGGTAAAAGGCCAGAGATGTGGGGCGCATAGATCCTACCGGTCAGCCAGAGGGAGGAGGCCCAGGTCTCGAAGCTGCAGCTACAGATACCGTGGGGGGGGGGGAAAGCTGGGGGGCTGCCTGGGGAACGACTCACTGAGCTATTAATACCTCCTGGGACCAACTGACCTACCGTCGGGGGCGGAGTCCGGGGCAGCAGCCCAGGGACTGGGAGGGATGGGGGGGGAGCGTGGGGGCAGACCTGCCCTTTCAGAAGAGGGAGGGGCCATGCAGGGAGAGAGCTGCCCCCCAGACAACCCAGCACCATGCCTTGGATCAGCCCCCAGGAGCCCCATGCCTCCAACCCACCCATTCTCACCACCCCAAGCCCCCCATCCACACCCATCTGGGGCCCTAGACCTCTGAACCCTCCAAGACCCCCAGCCCCCATCCATCTGACCCCTCAGCCCCATCCCCCGAAAGATACCGCCCATCCCCAAACAAATGAGGGGAGGGATAGCTCAGTGGTTTGAACGTTGGCCTGCTTAAACCCAGGGTTGAGAGTTCAATCCTTGAGGGGGACATTTAGGGATCTGGGGTAAAAATTGGGGATTGGTCCTGCTTTGAGCAGGGGATTGGACTAGATGACCTCCTGAGGTCCCTTCTAACCCTGATATTCTATGATTCTATGAAATCCATCCCCTAGATCCCCCCTGGAATTGACCTCCATCCTGAGAGCCCCATCTTCTGAGCCAACCTCCTCCCAAAGATCTTCCCCCACCCCCTCACACCCGCTTCCTTCAGTCCATGGACCCAGCCCAACAGTGCCCCCCTCAAAAACATCCAGCAGTAAGATCCCATGGCTCAGACCCTGCCTCCAGATCTCACCAAGTCCCCAGCCATAAACGCTCCCCCCATCCTACCCCCTCTCCAGCCACAGAGCCCCTTCCCCTCCCCAGCACCACATGGGGCACTGGAGCCAGGGGAGAGCGCCCCACTCCCTGCAGCGCTGGGGGGGGGGGGGCAGGGAGCCAAGACTCCTGAGTTCTCTCCCCAGCTCTGGGTGGGGGGGGTGGGGAAGTGGGGAGAGCCAGGACTCTGGGGCTCTGTTCCCAGCAGCTGGCACCGGGTCCCACTCCCCCCGAGCTTTCTGCCGGAGAGAGGCCGCCCCAGGGACAGTGGCCAGGACACCAGGCATCCAGTCCGTTGAGGCGAGCGCCGGGGGTCAGACAGGGCAGGCGGGGGGGACTACCAGCACCAGCCAACAGGGTCTGATTGGGGGGCAGTAAGCAGCCTGGACAGGCCCCCAACTCACCGAGTCAGCCAGGCCACAGCCAGCCCTTCCAAGGGGCAAGGACGGGGTGAGATAGGAGCCCCCCAACTCCCAAACTGATCTGCTTGGAAGGGTCAATCTGCCAGGCAGCTGCCCCCCACCCCCAAGACACCAGCCAAGGAGGAGGCCCCAGAACCGCCTGCCCGCCCACCCAGGGGACCTTAGGGTAGGGCGAGGGGGCCCCAGATCTAGCCCTCTCTCAGACACTCCCAGGCTGTGCAGTGAGCACGAGCCATGGGACAACAGCCCTTCACTGCAGCCACCAACTGTGCCCCTCCCACTGCCCCCCAATGCACCCAGTCCCACATGGTGGGACCCTATCCAAGGAGCATCAGCTACCACAGGCCCACAAGCCAGCCTGGGTCATACCCTGCCCCAGCCAGAGCCAGCCCCCCACAGCTTGATATAGACCCCTTGATCAGCCCCACACACACACAGCCCGATCCAGCCCCCACCCCCCACACACAGCCCAATCCAGCCCCACAATCAACTCCCTCCCCCACACACAAGCCCAATCCAGCCCCCCCCTCCAGCTCAGCCCCCACACTCAAAATAACCGCATGACTTAGATTTAACCCAGGCTGGGGCCTTTGTAGTGAACTAATCCCATCTGGGGGGACCCCAACTGCCAAACCCCCACTTATTCCCAGGGGTCAGGCACACACAAATGCAACCTTGTCCATCTCCCCCCAGCACATGGGGGGGTAAAGACACCCCCCTTGCTATCCCCCCAGAATTCCTGCATTCACTCACTGAAGAGAAAAGCCAGGAATCCCCCTCCCCACTGCCAAGATCCAACCCAGACATGGGGGTAGGAATGTCCACCCACCCCCACACACCCCCACTGCAGGAGTGGGAGCAATTCCCCCTTTTCCCCAGATTTAGCCTGACTGCACAGGGATCTGGTGAGTGGAGAGATCCCAGGGATCTCTCAAAATGGATTCCAGCAACCCATCTCACTCGGTGCCCCCACACTGGGGGGAAGACACAACACCCCGCAATGTCCTGCATCCATTCCAGACACCCAATCCCCTTCCCACTGTATCCCCTGGGTAGATGACTGGTGGGAATCCCCGCAATGAGCAGGAAGCGAGTGCAGAGGGATCCATTGATGTTGTCTAGATCTGTAGTGAGAGGTCATAGTGGATCACAACTGGGGGAGCTCCCCAGACCAGCTAGAGAACATGATGGGGGCTCACCCCAGATTATTCTCCTTCTGCAGAGGCCAGAGCTAGATCTCCGAGGCAAAGAGCTTCAGTGGATCCCTTCTGGGACAGAACCAGTGAGAGGGAAGCAGAGCGAAAGATACCCATAGTGACAATCCAGACTAGATCCCCCCGACACCAACAAAATAGGACGCGCAGATCCCAGAAGTGAGAGTAGATCCCCAAACACTGAACAATGGGGAGAGGGATATAGTAGGTGTAGCAACAGGCACAGGCCATGAGGGCAAAATAGACTGCCAGCCTAATAGAGTGATCTAGTGAGGGCTGATTCCCAGGGAATGTCACACAGGATCTGGGTGTGATGGGATCCCTGGGGATCCAAATGGATTCCCAGCCCAAAAGCAGTGTGTAGATCTCCACAAGGTGACAGGGGATTTAAGCGTGTGAGAATCCCTGCAAGAGTTAGCATGAGCGGTAGATCCTTGCAGGGAGGTCAAGGTAGATCCCTAGGGGTCACAGAAGGATCCCTAGGCCAAGGCATGGAAAAACAGAGGAATCCAGTGTGGGTAGATCCCAACACCAGAACATAGATTTTGGAATGGCAAAAGTCACCATGGATCCCCTGGTCCATTAAGGGCTGGGATCTGAGTGATGCAGTATGAGCGTATCCCATGAGAATAACAACAGGTAGATCCCAGATGTTGCAGCAGATCCCCCAGCTAATGGGAAAGGAGAAGATTAATCGCCTTTAGGGGCACTTCATGAAGTGGATCACATAGGATAGCAAAGGAGGGTAGATCCTAGGGTCAGAGATCACAGGGGGCGACCAAGTCTGGTAGAGAATCCCATGTGAGTGGATCCCATGGGACCAAGTGGGTGGGTCCCAGGTACACAGTGGACAGAAATCATTACAGACCCCTAATGAATGGGGAAGGTGCAGAGGGGGATCCAGTGCGTGCAGATCTGATGTCGCTCGGGTGGGTAGATCCCATGGGTCACAGTTGATCCCCCCCCCGCCCAATGACGGGGGAGAGAAATCCAGGGAGGGTTGATCCCATGGGACCAAGTGGGTGGGTCCCAGGTACACAGTGGACCCCAGCCCGATGGGACAGAAGATCCGCGGGATCCAGTGGGTGCCGATCCCATCGGGCTGCGGCGGGTGGATCCCCGGGTCCCAGTGGATCGCCAGGCCCCGCCCCATGGGGTGTCTCTTACCCTGGCTGCCGCTGCAGGGGGCTCAGCGCTGCTGCTGCGGGTCCCAGTAATCCTCAGCCATGGCCGCCGGCTCGGCCGCCCGGGGCTCGGCTCCCCTCAGCCGCCCATGGCCCCCCAGAGCCCGGCGAGAAAGGGGATCGCGGGGGGAGGGGAGGGGAGGGGTGCGCACAAGTCTCCTCCCAGCGAGCGGCGCCTCCCCCTCCGTCCAGGCCACCTCCCACCCTGCGACTGGCTCGGGCCGGCCCCCGGCCCGGCCTTTCCCCCGCCCTGCGGGACGTACCACGCCGCGCACCAGGGGAGGGCCACGCACAGGGAGCAGTCAGGGACAGGCCGAGCCCATCCCCGACTGTGGTGGAATTAGGCATTAGCAAGCCCCATACCCCGAGGGCTGGTGTTAAACTAAGAGGGCAAAAAAGGTGGAAGAAGGCAATAACCCCCCCCCTCTTTTTATTTGGTACAGTCTCAACTGGACCAGCCCGGGCGGGCGCTACCATTACTGAGAGGGAGGAGCGCCCTGAAAGCGGAGCTCTAATCCCCCTGCTTTACGGGACCCGCGGGGAGAGATCAATAATATATGATGGGATATTATGACGCATTAATTATATAAGCAGTCTGGTGAAGGGAGCCCAGTAGCCAATTCAAACTAACCCCCCCCGTTTTTAGAATGGTACTTTCTTAACTGTCTTCGGTTTCCTCAATGGAAAGGTCCCCAACCGCCTTCTCTTCCTATGGGGGCTGTACCATTATAACCAGCAGCGGGGGGAGGCAATGACAGGCTTTTCCTACCTGGCAGCCAAACAGAGCCACAGATTCATTCTCTACGTGCATCTCTAGACTATTGAAGCACAAAGAGGAATATGGAAAGGGGGATAAGCCATGTGCTGGCCGGCTCTATGCCCCCCCAAAATCCAAAGTGAGCTCGCCCGATCTCTTCTCTCGTAGAAGAGAGGATGGGTGATACCATTCAAAATAAGGGTGTCCACATATATAATGGGAAAGAGAAATTAAACCAGGGTGCGTAACTCAATTAACCACAAGATGTAATTATAGGTCTGAGAGATGGGGAATTAAAAAGACTAAGGAGGAGCGGGTCTCCATTCTCCCCTCCTACACAGGGAAGATAATGGTTTGACCCATTGAGAGGGGCCCCGGAACGGTTAGGCGCTACCACAGAGCAAAGCGGGAGGGGGATATTTATATATCTGGACTCCAACATATATAAAAGATTAAAAAAAACAATATATAACTTTTTCAGAACCCTATTTAAATATTAGCACGTGAACAAAGGGGTTTGGGTGAGAGGGGCGTAATACATGGTCACACATAGAGGTTGATAATGGTTTAATCCGCAGACAGGACTGCGCGACCGTTGGCCGCTACCATAAAAAAAAAACGGGGGGAGCAGATTAGAAAATAGGCTTCTACCAAAATAAACTGAGTAAGAGTGGCTCAGACGGGATTTATGTCAATTTCCAGGCGCCCATTTGACACCGGGAAGAGGGAGAGAAGCGGGGTGAGAAGAGGGGGAGGCGGAGGCGGACCCCTTGGGGGTTAATAATGGTGTAGCCCGCGACCGTTGGACCCTACCATTAAACCCAATGGCGGGGTTCCATAAAAGGGGGGAATAGAGATGGACTATCCCCCAACACCCCTTCCCCCATCACCATCATACAGGACACCCCTCCCCCTCCCCCACCCATATCCCCATTATCCCCAAACACCCCCTCCCCGTGCCCCCATTGTACAGGGCACCCCACCCGTCATCCCTCCATCCCCATTGCACCAGCCCCCCATTATCCCTACACACCCCTCCATCCCACCCAACCGAACCACTAACCCAGGAACCTATCCTTGCAACAAAGCCCGTTGCCAACTCTGTCCACATATCTATTCAGGGGACACCATCATAGGGCCTCATCACATCAGCCACACTATCAGAGGCTCGTTCACGGGCACATCTACCAATGTGATATATGCCATCATGTGCCAGCAATGCCCCTCTGCCATGGACATTGGCCAAACTGGACAGTCTCTACGTAAAAGAATGAATGGGCACAAATCAGACGTCAAGAATTATAACATTCAAAAACCAGTCGGAGAACACTTCAATCTCTCTGGTCACTCGATCACAGACCTAAGAGTGGCTATCCTTCAACAAAAAAGCTTCAAAAACAGACTCCAACGAGAGACTGCTGAATTGGAATTAATTTGCAAACTGGATACAATTAACTTAGGCTTGAATAGAGACTGGGAATGGATGAGTCATTACACAAAGTAAAACTATTTCCCCATGGTATTTCTCCCCCTCCCCACCCCCCACTGTTCCTCTGATATTCTTGTTAACTGCTGGAAATGGTCTACCTTGCTTGTCACCATGAAAGATTTTCCTCCCTCCGCCCCTTAAGTGATCACTCTCTTTACAGTGTGTATGATAAAACCCATTGTTTCATGTTCTCTGTGTGTGTATATCAATCTCTCCTCTGTATTTGCCACCAAATGCATCCGATGAAGTGAGCTGTAGCTCACGAAAGCTTATGCTCAAATAAATGTGTTAGTCTCTAAGGTGCCACAAGTACTCCTGTTCTTTTTGCAAATACAGACTAACACAGCTGCTACTCTGAAACCTGTCAAATAAATTTGTTAGTCTCTAAGGTGCCACAAGTACTGGCACGATGGGGGACCCTGATCTCGGTCAGGGTCTGGGAAGCGTCTGACACAACGGGGCCCCGATCTCGGTTGAGATCTGGGCAGTGCCCGGCACAATATGGGTCCCTGATCTCAGTCAGGGTCTGGGCAGCGTCTTGCACAACGGGGCCTATAGGTGCTATTGCAATCCAATGACTCACCCTATAGAGTCCGTAACAGAGCAGGGAATGAACCAGGAGTCCTGGGCGGTCTCCCAGAACCTGCTCTCCTGGCCCTTCTCATCAGTCTCTAGAAAACTTTCCCTTCCTAGCTGAGTCCCAGAGCCAGCGATGCTGCATCCCCCGGACCATATGGCCGTGCACTGCAGGCTGGCCAGAGCGGGCATCTGTTCATTGCTGTCCCGTTGCTGTAGCTGGCATCAGGTTGGCGCCCCTGGTGCCACCTTTATACACATCCCACATCACAATAGATAACCAGGGCTGGGAAACACCCAGGGCTTTGGGGAGGGCTGTGTTGGCAGCACTTCCACTGCAGCAAGTGATCCCCTCGCTGCAGAGCTTGGAGACAGGATACCAGGCTAGATGGGCTCATGGGTCTGATCCAGGGTGGTGGGGGAGGAGGGGATACCAGGCTGTGAGAGGGCACCAGTTTTCAAAAATGGCTAGTAAGTTTCCAAAAGTGGCTAGTAATTTTTTTCAAAAGTGGCTAGTGACTTCAAGCACCTTCTATGGTCCTGATTTTAGGGGCTTTCTGAAAACCAGGTCCTCTTTAAGGCATTGCACAGTGGGCAACTACAGTGAACCAGGCCCTCAAAATCGCTAGACGCTTTTGTAAATCTTGAAGCCAAATAAGCCCAGACTCCTGCTGGAGAGTGTATAGCCACCACAGCCTAAAGTTTCAAAAGTGGTTAGTACATGTACAAAATTGACTAGCAAATATTTCAAAAGTAGCTAATATTTTTCCCCAAAAGTTGCTAGAAAATGTCCTAGAAATTATTAGTGCATTTTCACAAGTGGCTAGAATATTTTTCAATAGAATATTATATTTTCAAAAATGATTAGTAGCTATTTTAACATGTCTAGCACATTTTCAAAAGTGGATAGTATTTTTTTTAAAGGACTAGTAAATTTTGAAATGTGGTGCTAGTCAGGTTTTGAAAATGGCTGGTCAGGTTTTCAAAGGTGGCTAGTACATTTTCAAAAATGACTTAGTAGATATTTTAAATGACAAGAGAGTTTTCAAAAGTGGCTAATAATCTTTTTTTAAATGACTAGTCAATTCTCAAAAGTGACTAATGCACTTTGAAAAGTGCCTAACATATTTTTCAAGAGTTGAGTACATTTTCAATTTTGCACGCAGCAAAGTCTGGCAATCTGGGCCTCCCCGTCCATCCCCGACCTTCATGGAGGGAATGGGATTGGCCTCTGTTGTCCTCAACACGTCCATCCCCCGCGCTGCTCCACATTCAGATAATTGACTCCAATCCAATCTCAGGGCTGCACGGGTCAGGAAGGATATTTCTCCCTCCCGATGCCCATTTGGACAGATGGCTTTTGGGTTGTGTAGTCACCTTCCTCTGAAGCACCAGAGATTCTCCACAGCTAGAGACGGGACAGTGCTCTCTGAACTGCTCCAGAGAACCCTTTGTCTAGATGCGTGGCTGGTGAGTCTGACTCAAAGAGTCGCCAGGTTTGGGGGCAGGAAGGAATTTTCCCCCAGGGCAGACACCTTCCCTGCAGCATGGGACTCGGATCTCCTGCTGGTTTCATCCGGCCAGGGCAGATCTAAACTAATCAATTCCTGCCATAAATTGCAGGGATATCAGTCACTGGTAGTACCACCGTCTCTCCCATTCTCTGCTGTCTCCTGAGGCCTCAAATGCTTTGATCTAAGTCACTGGGCTCCAGACTGGATGAGATTTGCCAGATGGGACTAGCCAGGGCTGATCTAATGGTCCTGTCCAGCCTTGGATTAGCAATTTCCGAAAGCCAGAAGTACATTTTCCAAAGGGGCTAGCAAATTTTGAGGAGGGGCTAGCAAATCCTGACCCAATCAATGCACTTCTTTTGGGGCACTCCCCACCCCGAATGGGGGAGTTACAGACTTGGCAAAGGGAACAATTGGAGAAAAATCTCTCGGGTCACGTTGTGAAAAGAAAGCCCCCGAGCCCTGTTTTTAGACATGGCTCCAATTCCCAACAGTTGATTACTCTGCAAAGGAGTGTTCCCAGCACAGGACAGCTTCATACCGGTATAACCGTGTCCATCGCAGGGCTTGTCAGAGTGAAATGTTTTCTAAGCGCAACCGAACAAGGTCCCCATCCTGGCTCAGAAGGAAGAGCTGAGAATCCTGCAAACTTTCGGGAGCCAAAGATCTCAAGGCAAATCCAAAGTGGGTGCATTGAAATGTTTCCTTTCAATTCCGAGCTTTTTTTCTTTTTTTTTTTACATGTTTTTGCTGGTCAATTAACTGACGTTTCAGAAAGAAAAGTTGCTTTGAAGCAAAAAAAAAAAAAAAAAAGAAAAGCCAATGTGTAAAGAGGGGAACCTCGAGTCAGAGCAGGGGTGATATTCCCTCTGGCTTTGGCCCTGGTGCGGCTGCTGCTGGGGTCCTGCGTCCCCTTATGGTGCCCGCAATTCAAGAAGGACGTTGATCAGTCGGCGGCGGGGGGGGGGGTCAGAGAAGAGCTACAAGGATGATTAACGGGTTAGAAACCCTGCCTGAGAGTGAGAGACGCCAGCAGCTCAGTCTAGTTGGCTGAACAAAGAGAAGGCGAAGGGGTGACTTGAACCCAATACCTGCGTGGGAGACAGAAATTTGGTACTAAAAAGATCTCCAATCTTGCAAAGCTCTTACGAGATTCACAGATCCTCAGGCCAGAAGGGACCATTGTGAGCATCCTGTCTGCCCCCCTGTATCCCACAGGCTGGAGAACAGCTCCCCCAATCAGTCCTAGGGCCGAGTGTTTAGAAAAACAGCCCAGCAGCCAGTGACGGAGAATCAACCACGATTCTTGGTCAATTGTCCCGATGGTTCACTGCTCTCCCCGTTAAACGCTGGTGCCTTATTCCCAGGCTGACTTTGCCTAGCTTTGACCTCCCTCTGCTGAACTGATGGGCCCCTTATTAAATATTTGTTTCCTGCCTCGGAATCAAGTCAGCATGTGGTAGCTGGAGTTGGGGTGTACACTGTAATGAGTGGGAGGCTCCTTCTGCAGAGCAGGCTGTGCGTTTGAGTGGAGGCCGGGGATCGGTAGCTCCCGTTTGCCCCAGGCTGTCAGGGGAGGAGTCTTCCCAACAGGTGCTGTTAACTGGAGCAGGGGCCTGTCTGTCCTGCAGCGCTCAGTAATGATGCTTCGCTGACTGCATTTGAGGAGAGAACCCAGGAGTCCTGGCTCCCAGACCCCACTGTTCCAACCCACTAGACCCCACTCACCAAGCCAGGGAGAGAACCCAGATGTCCTGATCCCCAGCCCCATTCCAATCCGCTAGATCCTGCTCTCCTCCCAGATCTGGGAGAGAACCCACAAGTCACAACTCCCAGCCCCCTGCTCTAACCCCATGCCCCTTCCAGAGGAGGTGGTATCTTGGCACCAGGAGCACTATCCCCGGGTGGCACTGAGATGCAGCCACCTCTGGGGCGGAGCAGCAGGGGAACAGCCGCACTGCAGCAGCATACGGGGCTGGCAAGCTGTGGAAAGTTGGCCGTGGTGGGACAGGGTTATTCCAGGCATGCTTGGCTCAGGGCCTGTCGGGAATCTGGACAGGGCTTGCTGTCTCTGCGTCAGCCTTCAGGAGGTTAAGTAGGTCAGCCCCGTCAGAGGCTGGCAGGGACAGCATCACACTCTGCAGCTAATTGTACCTGACGAAGCATCTTGGCTTCCAAACCAGCCCATCCGTCACTCCCCAGGAGCTCAAGGTCAGACGTGAGCGCACAGGTTGTCCCTGCGCTTGTGGATAAAAGGGAGGGTTCGCCTGGTGCTGAGATGCAGCCAGCTCTGGGGCACGGCAGCTGGGGAACAGCTGAGCATAACATTGCATGGGGACAGGTTGCCTGGCAGGAGATGCAGTCAGCTCTGGGGCAGGGAAACACCCCCACGCTGAGTTGTTCAGTAATTTTCAAGAGGCCGTGAAGACAAGACTGTTGTTCTGGTTCCCTTTCCGAGGCTACTGTGGGGTCTAAAATGCGTCCGACATGCCAGTGGCCTCCTGTGGTTTTATATCTGCTACTCCGGCTGGGTCATTAAGATTCCTTTACTGACTCTCCTGCTAAATATCTGGCCAACAGAGATAAATAGAAACATTTCGCAATAGGAAAAATCTAGAAGGAAGATACAAAAAGTGTCTTGGCATCAGCTGGCTCAGAACATGCAGCCTTTCCCCTCTAGGGGGTGCCAGCTCCCACCTGCCCCAAGGTGGGGCACTGCCTGGCTCAGGGATGGCGGGGGGGGGGAGGGCAGGGGTATGCAACAGTTTCGTCACTGAGGCTGCAGCAGCCCCTAGCGCTAGGGTCAGGATTTGCAGCTGATTTGGCTTCCTGAATCAATGCACCTGTTTGTTTTTTTCAAATGAGCACTTGACAACTTGGTAGGAGGGGAGTGTGGTCTAGCGGTTAGAGCGGGGGGGGCCAGGCTCCTGGGTCCTCTCCCTGTACTCGAGAAGGGAAGAGGGGTCTCGTGGGGGGCGCCAGGACTCCTGGGTTCTGGAAGGGGTAAGGTGGGAGTCTGAGGTTTTCTTTTCTCCCCTATTAACAAAAGAAAGTTCTCTTTTCCCACACCGGGAGTCGAACCCGGGCCGCCTGGGTGAAAACCAGGAATCCTAACCGCTAGACCATGTGGGACTGAGCTGCTGCTCCCTCTGTTGGAGCTGGCCTGAGGAGCAGCCGTGGGGCACCATAGCGCCACCTAGCGGGGGAGATGGGAGAGACACCCCACCCCACCCCACCATGGGGCAGCTCCAGAACTCTCGGCTCTTCTCCGCCCGCCCCTCCCCCCTGCAAGGCCTCCGTGCCCGGTCCCCGCCGGCCGGCCCGAGGATCACTCCCCTCCACCCCCGCGGGAATCCGGAGCGGAAGCGGAGCCGGCCTCTGAGCTCCTGCCTGCAAGGGGGGCACGAGAAAAAAAAATAAGTGAGAGTGTTCCCATACCGGGAGTCGAACCCGGGCCGCCTGGGTGAAAACCAGGAATCCTGACCGCTAGACCATATGGGAATCGCTGAGCAAATCTCCCCACACGGGCACAAGTGATGCGTTCACACACACACACCCCCTCCTGCCAACCTCACACCGGATTTCCAGTCTCCGCCTCCAGCCAGGGCTCAATCCTCCCTCTCAGACTGGAACAGCCCCATTGCAAGAAGGCCCCACGGAAAAGGGTGACAGGCATAGGGGGCACAACCCGGCCCCCGAGCTAAGGGACCGGGGCCTCTGTGCAAAGTGACGTGAGCCCCGTGCAAAAGGCCCTGGCCCCCATTTGAAAGGCCCCAGCTCTGTGCAAAGGGCCCTGGCCCCCATGCAAAGGGATGTGACCCCCGTGCAAAGGCCCCTGGCCCCCATGTGAAAGGCCCCAGCTCTGTGCGAAGGGCCCTGGCCCCCCTGCGAAGGGACGTGACCCCCATGCGAAGGGCTCTGGCCTCTGTGAAAAGGGACATGACCCCTGTGCGAAGGGACATGACCCCTGTGCAAAGGGCCCTGGCCCCCGTGCAAAGGGACGTGACCCCCGTGCGAAGGGACATGACCCCTGTGCAAAGGGCTCTGGCCTCTGTGAAAAGGGACATGACCCCCGTGCGAAGGGACATGACCCCTGTGCAAAGGGCTCTGGCCTCTGTGAAAAGGGACATGACCCCTGTGCGAAGGGACATGACCCCTGTGCAAAGGGCCCTGGCGCCCGTGCAAAGGGACGTGACCCCCGTGCGAAGGGACATGACCCCTGTGCAAAGGGCTCTGGCCTCTGTGAAAAGGGACATGACCCCTGTGCGAAGGGACATGACCCCTGTGCAAAGGGCCCTGGCCCCCGTGCAAAGGGACGTGACCCCGTGCGAAGGGACATGACCCCTGTGCAAAGGGCTCTGGCCTCTGTGAAAAGGGACATGACCCCCGTGCGAAGGGACATGACCCCTGTGCAAAGGGCTCTGGCCTCTGTGAAAAGGGACATGACCCCTGTGCGAAGGGACATGACCCCTGTGCAAAGGGCCCTGGCGCCCGTGCAAAGGGACGTGACCCCCGTGCGAAGGGACATGACCCCTGTGCAAAGGGCTCTGGCCTCTGTGAAAAGGGACATGACCCCTGTGCGAAGGGACATGACCCCTGTGCAAAGGGCCCTGGCCCCCGTGCAAAGGGACGTGACCCCCGTGCGAAGGGACATGACCCCTGTGCAAAGGGCTCTGGCCTCTGTGAAAAGGGACATGACCCCCGTGCGAAGGGACATGACCCCTGTGCAAAGGGCTCTGGCCTCTGTGAAAAGGGACATGACCCCTGTGCGAAGGGACATGACCCCTGTGCAAAGGGCCCTGGCGCCCGTGCAAAGGGACGTGACCCCCGTGCGAAGGGACATGACCCCTGTGCAAAGGGCTCTGGCCTCTGTGAAAAGGGACATGACCCCTGTGCGAAGGGACTGACCCATCTTCACTTCCCTCCACCCCCCCTTTCTGTGCTCCGGGCCCTTTCAGCGTTGCCATGGAGATGGCAAAAAGAAAAGGAGGTGGGCGGGACGCGGCCGTGGGAAGTTATCCCTGACGGACAGGCGCCAGGGCCAATCAGAGCAGGACGTCGGGTAGAGGGTTGGGGATTGGGTTCTGGCTGCTGCTGCTTCCAGGGCTGCTGGGTGAGGGGGGGCGGAGAGATGGGGGTGCAGATATGGGGCAGAGGGCTGGGGGCCTGGTGGGGGGCTGGGGGCCTGAGATGGGGCTGGAGGCCTGGTGGGAGGATGGGGATTGGAGGCAGGGGGATGGGAGACTGGGGGCCTGGTGAGGGGCTGGGGGCCTGAGATGGGGCTGGGGGCCTGGTGGGGAGGATGGGGATTGGAGGCAGGGGGATGGGAGGCTGGGGGCCTGGTGGGGGGCTGGGGGCAGGGGGATGGGAGGCTGGGAGCCTGGTGGGGGCTGGGGTCCTGAGATGGGGCTGGGGGCCTGGTGGGAGGATGGGGATTGGAGGCAGGGGGATGGGAGCCTGGGGGCCTGGGGGCCTGAGATGGGGCTGGGGGCCTGGTGGGAGGATGGGGATTGGAGGCAGGGGGATGGGAGGCTGGGGGCCTGGTGGGGGGCTGGGGTCCTGAGATGGGGCTGGGGGCCTGGTGGGAGGATGGGGATCGGAGGCAGGGGGATGGGAGGTTGGGGGCCTGAGATGGGGTTGGGAGCCTGGTGGGAGGATGGGGTTTGGAGGCAGGGGATTGGAGACTGGGGCCCTGTTGGGGGGCTGGAAGCAAGGGGGTGGGGAAGCTGGGGGCCTGAGATGGGGCCCTGGTGGGGGTTGGGGGCCTAAGAGCTATTGGGGCTGTGCCAAGGGGAGGCAGGGGGTCTGAGATGGGGGGACGGGGTAGGTGGGAGGATGAGGGAGGGGGGCTGAGTAGGTGAGATGATGGGAACTGGAGGCAGGGGAATGGGGAAAGTGGGGGGCTGGAGGCAGAGGCAGACTGGGGGCCTGAGACGGGGTGGGGGCTGGGGGTGAGGAGGGGGTCTGACGGAGGCGTGGAGGTGGTTCTGGAAGGGAGGGGGAGGCTGGAGCTGAAGGGGGTTGGATGTAGACTGTGGGAGTTGGGAACCCAGGGCCGTAGGGTGTGGTGTGGGGCAGTGGAGCACAGGGATGTGGGGAGTAACCTGGGAAGCAGGTGCGCTGAAACAGCTTTGAGAGACTGGAGCGGGGAGGGCTCTGAGGGTAGTGTGGGGCTGGGATATGTGGGGGCTACCGGGAGGATAGTGGGTGGGGGGTTGCGGGGCTGCGATCAGGGCTTGAAATGTGGGTGGGGGGCTGGTGGCACTGGGATGCAGTGTGGGAGGATTGGGGGCTGGTGGGGGGCTGGGACATGGGGGGCTCTGGGTGGAGCAATGGGGGCAGGAGGCCAAGGGGGGTGAGGGCACTGGGGACGGGCTCAATGGGGGGCTCTGGGTAGACCCAGGGGCTCATGCTGTGCTTCCCCCTCCCGCCCAGACCGACGGGACCATGAGGCGGGCAGGCAGGAGCATCTGAACTGGGCTGTGGGCCTGTGGGGGGGAGGGGCAGCAGCAAAGGCCGGGACCCTCCCCTGGCTCCCCCTTTCCCCTGTGGCATCCGCACAGGAGGTGGCCCCATACGTGGGGGGCTGGAGGCGCTGGCAGAGATGGGACCCCTGCTGGGGGAGGACACTAGCCAGGTGAGCATGGGGCTAGTTGGCAACCCCTAGATCCACCCAGCCCCCCACCCTTGGGCTGGATGGGAGCCGCTGCCTCGGTTGCATCTCGGCCCTTCTCTCCAGCAGGGGGCGGAGGTGGGGGCCGAGCCAGCAGGCTGGGGGGCTGCTGTGCAGTGGGGAGCTGAGGAGCCAGACGATGCAGACCCCATGCGAGTCCTCACGCTGCCGCTCCAGGCCCAGCAAGCCATGGGGAGGATGGAGGAGTTTGTCTTTAAGGTAAGTGGCACGGAGCAGTGGTTGTGGGGAGGGACAGGGAGCCAGGACTCCTGGATTCTCTCCCCAGCTCTGGGAGTGAGGTCTAGTGGTTAGAGCAGGGGAGACTGGGAGCCAGGACTCCTACACAGCTATGCCTAGTCAGTTGTACCATGTTTGTGCTCTCTCTGTTCCAGTGCCAGGGATGTGGGTCATGAGTTTGGGGGTGGTTTGGGGAAAGCCCGGCACGGGGCCACTAGATGTGTAGCGATGTGGGACCAGCTCCCCTGCTCCCCCGTCCATGTGGGGATGACATTGTGCAGCAGGGGATGGGGAGAGGAGGGGAGGAGCTGTTCTGGGAGGGCCCTTCCTACTGCCTGAGCTCTTCGTCTGTGAGTATGTCCGTCTGTCTGTCCATCTCCGCCTCTGTCACTGGGTGTTCCCGTCCATCTGTCCATCCATCCACCACTGGGCGTTCCTGTCCATCTGTCCACCCACCCACCACTGGGCTTTCCCATCCATCTGTCCGTCCATCCATCCGTCCATCACTGGACACTCCCGTCCATCTGTCCATCCGTCAGTGTATCCATCACTGGGCATTCCCGTCCACCTGTCCATCCATCACTGGGCATTCCCGTCCATACGTCCATCCATTGATCACTGGGCGTTCCTGTCCATCTGTCCATCCATCCATCACTGAGAGTTCCCATCCATCTGTCCATCCATCCATCACTGGGAGTTCCCATCCATCTGTCCATCCGTCCATCCATTAATCACTGGGCATTCCTGTCCATCCATCCGTCCATCCACCACTGGGCATTCCTGTCCATACGTCTGTCCATCCACCAATGGGAGTTCCCATCCGTCTGTCCATCCGTCCGTCCATCCATCACTGGGCTTTCCCATCCATCTGTCCATCCATCTCTGGGTGTTCCCATCCATCTATCCATCCGTCCGTCCATTCATCACTGGGCATTCCTGTCCATCCATCCGTCCATTCATCGACTGGGCGTTCCCGTCTGTCTGTCCATCCGTCTGTCCATCCATCCATCACTGGGCGTTCCCATCCGTCTGTCCATCGTCCGTCCATCCATCACTGGGTGTTCCCATCCATCCATCCATCCATCCATCACTGGGCATTCCTGTCCATCTGTCTATCCATCCATCCATCCATCGATCCATCATTGGACACTCCCATCCATCTATCCATCCATCTGTCCATCCACCACTGGGCGTTCCCGTCCATACATCTGTCCATCCACCACTGGGAGTTCCTGTGCGTCCGTCCATCCGTCCGTCCATCCATCACTGGGCATTCCCGTCCATCCGTCTCATCCATCATGCGGATGCCATCCCTCCTCTTCCCCCCGCACCTCTCAGCATCTCCACTCTCTCTCCGTCTCTGCAGCCCCTCCGTCCCCACCTGTCCCATTCCGCTGGGCCAATGGGGGCCACCTGGGGGCTCAGGGTGTCCTGGCCGGGCCAGCTGCCCCCAGGGGCCCAGGACGTGGCACAGTGGGCTGGCAGGGCGCATTGTGACCTCAGCAGCCAAGCCATGCTGCCTTGCCTCCCCAAGCCTGCCCATGACAGCATCCCAGCTACCCCCGGTGGCAGGACCCTCCTAGGGTCTCTGCCCGGCCATGCCAGGGCCCACCCCAGAGCCAGGGGAGGAGATTGATCGGCAGGGCCGGAGGGGGGCAAAGGGGTTGGGGCCTCAGTGGCAGCATGATCCCCAGCCCCACCGGACCATGGGGAGCAGGGACAGGAAAGCAGTCAGAGACGCCGGCACCAGCACTGAGGAGGACAAGGTCTGGAGAAAGGCAAGCAGCTGCCTGGGGCTGGAAGCCAGGACTCCTGGCTTCTCTCCCCAACTCTGGGAGGGGCGGGGGGGTCAAGTGCAGGGGAGGGCAAAGGTTTTGGCCTGAGGGCCACATCTAGGTATGGAAATTGTATGGCAGGTCATGAATGCTCATGAAATTGAGGGTTGGCGGGCGGGAGGGCTCCAGCTGGGGGTGTGGGCTCTGGGGTGGGGCTGGGGATGAGGGGTTTGGGGTGCAGGAGGGTGCTCCGGACTGGGACCAACGGGTTCAGAGGACAGGAGGGGGATCAGGGCTGGGGCAGGGGTTGGGGCACGGGAGGGGGCCAGGGGGGCAGGTTCATCTCAATCAGGTTCCGGAAACAGTGGCATGTCCTCAACTCCGGCTCCTATGTGTAGGCGTGGCCAGGCGGCTCTGCGTGCTGCCCTGTCCGCAGGCACCGCCCCTGCAGCTCCCATTGGCTGTAATTCCAGGCCAATGGGAGCTGTGGGTGGCGCTTGGGGTGGGGACAGCGTTCGAAGCCCCCTGGCTGCCCCCTGGCTGTATGTACGCATAGGAGCTGGAGGCGGGGATCTGCTGCTGCTTCCAGGAGCCGTGTGGAATGGGGCAAGACCCCAACTCTGCTTCCCAGCTGGAGCGCCGGAGCGGGGCAAGCCCCAGACCCCCACTTCCCGGTGGGAGCTCGAGGGCCAAATTAAAATGTTGGGAGGGCCAGATGCAGCCCCCGGGCCATAGTTTGCCCACCATTGGTCTAGTGGTTAGAGCAGAGCGGGGCGGGGGGAGGGCTGGGTGCCAGGACTCCTGGGTTCTGTCCCCAGCTCTGGGAGGGGCGGGGAGGGTCTAGTGGTTAAAGTGGGGGTGGGGGCTGGGAGCCAGGACTCTTGGGTTCTATCCCGGCTCTCTCCCTGCAGGTGTGGGAGGGGCGCTGGAGGGTCTTCCCCCACGACGTGCTGCCCGACTGGCTGAAGGACAATGACTTCCTTCTCCACGGGCACCGCCCGCCCATGCCTTCCTTCCGCGCCTGCTTCCGCAGCATCTTCCGCCTGCACACGGAGACCGGCAACATCTGGACACACCTCATTGGTCAGTGGGACCCAGGCGTCCAGGGGCGGCGGGGAGGGCGGCAAGAGCTCAGCAGGGATGCTCCAGCTGTGTTTTAGATGGGCACACCTCAGCGCCAGGCGAGCTGTCCCCATGTGGCATTATGTGCGGCTGTTCTCCAGCTGTCCCGCCTCAGAAGTGGCTGCATCTCAGCGCCGGGCTAGCCCTCCCCGTGCAGCGTTATGTGTAGCTGTTCCCCAGCTGCCACGCCCCAGAAGTGGCTGCATTTTGACTCTCTTCTCCTCCCATTCCAGGTTCCCTCTTCTTCCTTGTCTTGGGCATTGGCTACATGTTCAGCCCAAACATGAATTACAGGGCCCCCGTCCAGGAGCGGGTTGTCTTCGGGACATTTTTCCTGGGGGCCACCCTCTGCCTCTGCTTCTCCTGCCTCTTCCACACAGTGTACTGCCACTCGGAGAGAGTCTCCCGCACCTTCTCCAAGTGAGCACCCACCCCCAGGGGCGGTGCACTGCCAGGCCGGATGCCTGGGTTCTTCTAGCCACCATTCAGAAAGGAAGTGGAGTCTGGGGTGGCTGGGTCGGAGCTGGGAGCCAGGACTTTTTAGTTCTTTCCCCAGCTCTGGGAGGCCTAGTGGTTAGAGCGGGGAGGTGGGGGGGGCAGCCAGGACTCCTGGGTTCTTTCCCCAGCTCTGGAAAGGGAGTGGGGCCTAGTGGTTAGAACGGAGGGGGATGGGGAGCCAACCAGAACTCCTGGGTTCTTTCCCTGGCTCTGGGAGGGGAGTAAGGCCTAGTGGTTAGAGCGGGGGGGGGGCAACCAGAACTCCTGGGTTCTTTCCCTGGCTCTGGGACGGGAGTGGGGCCTAGTGATTAGAGCAGGGAGGTGGGGGACAGCCAGGACTCCTGGGTTCTTTCCCTGGCTCTGGGAGTGGAGTGGGGCCTAGTGGTTAGAACGGGGGGCAGCCAGTACTCCTCAGTTCTCTCTCTGGCTCTGGGAGGGGAGCGGGGTCTGGTGGGTTAGAGCAGGGCGGGGGCTGGTAGCCCGGACTCCTGGGTTCTCTCCCCAGCTCTGGGAGGGGAGTCATGTCTGCTGCCCCCGCAGGCTGGATTACTCGGGCATCACGCTGCTAATCGTGGGCAGCTTCGTGCCCTGGCTGTATTACTCCTTCTACTGCTCGCCTCAGCCCCAGCTCATCTACCTCATCATCGTCTGCGTGCTGGGGGTCACGGCCATCACGGTGTCCCAGTGGGATCACTTCGCCACACCCCAGTACCGTGCCGTGCGGGCAGGTGAGTGCCTGGATTGGAGGGGCTGGCCATGGGGCAGGGGGCAGGGAACAGGGGGCTGGCAGTGGGATAAGAGGCTGGGCGCAGGAGGTGGCCAGGGGCTGGCAGTGGGGGCAGGGGGTGGCTGGGCACAGAGGGGGGCTGGGAGGGCAGGGGACTGCGCACAGGCAGGCAGTGAGGCTGGGCACAGGGGGCAGCTGGCAGTGGGCAGAGGGGGCCACCAGGGAGGCAGGCAGTGGGGGCTGTGGGCTGGGCTCAGGGGGCACCTGGAGGCGGGCACACGCCCTGACCCCCCTCTCTGCCGGGCAACAGGCGTGTTTCTGGGTCTGGGGCTCAGCGGGCTGGTGCCCACCCTGCACTTCATGCTGGCCGAGGGGCCTTTGCGGGCGGTGACGGCTGGGCAGATGGGCTGGCTCTTACTCATGGCGCTGCTCTACATCCTGGGCGCGGTGGTATACGCCGCCCGCGTGCCTGAGCGCTTCTTCCCCGGCAAGTGCGACATCTGGGTGAGTCCCCCCCGGACACCTGAGTTCTCTCCCGGGGCTGGGAGCGGAAGGGGGGTCTAGTGGTCAGAGCAGGGTGGGGCTGGGAGCCTGGACTCCTGAGTTCTCTCCCCAGCCTTGCTCCAGGCTCTGTGTGTCCGAAATCCGTGCCCTGGGTGGGGCGGGGCTGATCCTTACCTCCCTCCTGGGGGGGTTGGGTGCCCAGGGAGGGGGCAGGTCCTGGCTTGCTCCTGCCAGGGGAGGTGGGCGCAGCCAGGCTCACTCTCCCTTTCTTCCCCCCTCCCCGCAGTTCCACTCCCACCAGATCTTCCACGTGCTGGTGTTGGCAGGCGCTGGCGTCCACCTCCACGGGGTCTCCCAGCTCCAGGCCTTCCGCTCCTCGCTGGGGGGCACCTGCACCAAGAGCACTGTGCTGTGACCCCTCCCCGACCCACCGGATCCTGCCCCGGGGGGACCTGGCCCCAAGCGATCAGATCCCACCCCGGGGGGCGTGGCCCCAGGCGCGGAGCGACCAGATCCCACCCCGGGGGGCGTGGCCCCAGGCGCGGAGCGACCAGATCCCACCCCGGGGGGCGTGGCCCTGGGTGCTGAGCAACTAGATCCACCCAGAGGACATGGCCTCAGATGCGAGTGGAGGAGTGCTGCCACGGGAGGCGTGGCCTCTGGCACCGACCAACCAATCCCAGCCTCAACCAATCAACCACGCCAGGGGAGGTTGCGGCCTTTAACACCAACTGACCAATCGCAGCACTGGATTCACGGTCTCACACGCCAACCAAGCCTGTCCTCAAGCAGCTGATCACATGACAGAAGGCGGGACCTCAGATGACAACTGACCAATTGGCCCACTAGGAGTGTGGCCTTGGACCCTGACAAACCAATCCCACCATGGAGTAGTGAGATCAGATCCTGACTGACCAATTGCCCCAAATGGGGCGTGACCTAAGACTCTGACCAACGAATCACACCACAGGGGTGTGGCCTCAGACACCAGCCAACCACTGATGCCATGGAGTTGTAACGTCACACAGTAACCAACCAATCGCACCACGGAGATGTTACTGCGTTCACTAACTAACCAATCGCAACATGGGAGGCGTGGCCTATGACACAGACTGACCGATCCCACTTTGGGTGGGCCAATCGAGCCATGGGGGGCGTGGCTTTTCTTAAAGGGGACATTACCTGGTATTTTTGTCGTTCCTGCCCCATATTTTTCCCCTGTTGCACTGTGGTGGTGGTGGTGGTGGTGGGGTATTTAACAACTCACTACACCTATTTTTAACTTAATCTCCCACCCCAATTTCTCAGTCTCTGGCCCTTTAAGAAACTTGGGCATGTCCCCTCTTGGAAAGACGTGTAGTTCTTGTTTGTGGAGGACTGGGGTGGGCAAGGGGAAGGGTAGAGAAGAAGCTGCCCCTTTAAGAGTTGCTCAGCGGGTGGGGCTGAGCCCAAAATATTCTCTTCCCTGCTCGACCCAAGCCAGCCTGAGTGACTGGGGACAGGCCTGGGAGCCTTGACTCCTGGGTTCTCTCCCCGGCTGGGGGAGGGGAGGGGGGGCTAGTGGTTAGAGTGGGGAGGGGGGGCTGGGAGGCAGGACTCCTGGGTTCTCTCCTCGGCTGTGGGAGGGGAGTGGGGGCTAATGGTGGGTCTGGTGCCAGGCAGGGGGCTGCAGGGGCATCCATTCCATCTATGCTGCAGAGCCCCAGCTCCCACCGGCACCTGGGGGGGCACCAGAGAAGGGGCATGGAGCAAGGATAGGGTGGAGAACTGGAGGGCGGGGTAGGGGGCATTGGGGGGCTGTGGATCAGGATATGGGGGGCTTGAGGCAATGCGGGGGGATTTGCAAAGTGGGGCAGGATGGGGCATGGGGCAATGGTACAGGAAGGAGGTGGTTGTCTGGGGCAAAGGGACCCCACCCAGTGGGGTTGCTGTGGAGATGGGGGAGCCCATCTGCCAGACCCCCCCAGCATGGTACCAAGCCAAAGCACAGCTGTGTCCCCCACCCTTCCCCAGCCATGTCTCAGAGCCACCCCAGAGCCCTGTTACTTTTCATAGTCTGGTTATTTTTTTTGTTACTGGCCATTGTAATAAATTCCTAGAAGCTGGAAACACTATAAGGAAAATAAGTTCTCTCCTGGCCCCCAGCCTGGCTGGAGTCTGCATAGCAGACCTTGGGCGGCATTATGTGTGGCAGTTCCCAGCTGCCCCACCCCAGAGGTGGCTGCATCTCAGTGCAGGGAGACCCACCTGTCCTTTTGCTGTGTTACGTGCAGCGGGTCGCCAGCTGCCCCACCCCAGAGGTGGCTGCATCTCAGCGCCAGGCCAACTATCTCTGTGCAGGGGGTGGGGGCTGCTGCAGAGAACCTGCATCCGTAGTCTTTTTTGTGTCTGTGGCTGACCTACCTGGAGGGGAGTGGGAGGTGGAAGGAAGTGGGCGAGCATCACGGAGGCAGTTGTCTCCTGCCCAAGCTGCAGAAGGAAGCCGGGGTGCCATGCGGCAGGGTGAGGGGGCTGGGCAGGGGGTCCTTTCCCTTGGCAGACAGGGCCAGGTCCTGGGGGGCAGGGAGCCGGGTAGGGGGCTGGGCAAGGGGTGCTGTCCCCTGGCAGGCAGGGCCGGGTACTGGGGGGCGCCATTGGGCGGGGCAGTATGGGCCAGCACCCTTGGTTCAATCGCTACAAACACAGGAACTGGCCCCCCCCCCGCCTCCCCCAGCGCAGGAAACCAGTGACGGAAGTGCCTCTTGGCTTCGGGGACTTGGTGTCGAGCCACCCGCGCCCTGGGGGGCCGAGGGGAGCAGGCGGCAGGTGCAGGGGGGTCCAGGGATGCGCTGAGCGACCATGGATGAGGAGGGGCTGGCGGAGCAGGAATCATGGTAAGAGGGTCACCGGGGGGGTGGGGGGGAGGGAAATGTACCAAATCCTGCACCTTCCTCACCCCACAAAGACAGGGGCGGATGCTGCACAGAGCAGGGGATTCCGGATTGTCCCCTCCCAGGAGAAACTGAGGCACAGAAAAGGGGAACTGACTTCTCCTGTAACGCAGGAGACCCCACTCTCTTCCCCAAGCTGGGGAGAGAACCCAGGCATCCTGGCTCCCAGCCCCCCCCCCCCCCGCTCTGACCACTAGACCCCACTCCCCTGCCTGAGCTGGGGAGAGAACCCAGGAGTCCTGGCTCCCAGCCCCCGCTGCTTTAACCCAGTAGACCCCACTCCCCTCCCAGAGCTGGGGAGAGAACCCAGGAGTCCTGGCTCTCAGCCCCCCTGCTCCAACCACAGCCCAGAATAACTCACCCAATTTTGCGCCTCCCCAGGTTCGTGACATCCGGGGTAGCTAGGGGAATTACAGTTCCCCACAACGTAGCACCAAACTTCAGAGAAGTTTGTTGGGGGGTGTCATTCTTGATGTGTCCCAATAGCACTGCTGGAAGGAAGCTCACAGTACCCCAGGGGAGCAGGGACTGTGGGTGCCCATGGCAGTGCTGGAAGGAAGCTCACAGTACGCCATTCTTGTAACCCCTTTCCTGGTGTGTTTGCAGGTCCCCGGTGCATCGGGAGCGATCCCAGACCTCAGGGTCCCTGTCCGAGGGCTCGGGGGTGAGTGGGGGAGGGCAAGGCTGGAGTGGAGGTTGGAGCTTTGGGGTGTGGGTGGAGTGGCCATGAGGACGGAGATAGGGGTTCTGGGACATGGGGCGGGGTGGGGTGACCATGGGGACGGGGACAGGGGTTCTGGGAGATGGGGCAGGGTGACTGTAGGGATGGGGGTCTGGGAGATGGGGGGGCTGAGGGGATCGGGACATGGGGTCTGGGAGATGGGGTGGGGGTGGGATGGCTGTGGGGATGGGGACAGGGGGTCTGGGAGATGAGGCAGGGGTGGGGTGGCCATGGGGATGGGCACAGGGGGTCTGGGAGATGGGGTGGGGTGGCCATGGGGATGGGCACAGGGGGTCTGGGAGATGGGGTGGGGTGGCCATGGGGATGGGGGTCTGGGAGATGCGGCGGGGTCCCCCCGAATCTGGCTCTGACCTTCCTCTCTCTCTGGCAGAAGAAGCGGAAGCAGCAGGGGGTGCCTCGCATGAAGCAGCAGGGGCCTGAGCCCCAGACCTCTGATGACAAGGTGAGACCCTCCCTCCCTCCGCCGGCACAGACCCTCCCCCGACTAGCTCCCCATCATCTCATCCTAATTTGCCCACTAGTACCTCTTCCCCCGCCACTGTCCCCCTTCATTCCCACTGATTCCCACCCACCCACCCACCCCCACACATGTGGGGATGGTTGAATTCTGGCCAGGCCCCTTTAAATCGTCGCGGTAGGCGGGGCTTCTTTGGGTAGTGGGTGTGGTCAGCTTGCTGGCAGGGGTGCGGAGTTTCTCTGTAGTTGGTTGTGCCATGGCAGGGGGCGTGTCTGGAGGAACGGGGCATGGTGATTGGCTGCAGGGAGAAGGGCCCTATACCTAGGGGAGAGGGCCTCACCCCACTCTGCAATTGGCTGAGGCGTGGAGTGGGGGGCATCTCCTTGACAGCTGATTGGCTGAGCAGACAGACGTGGTGTCACAGTGGGACACACCCCTTCTGAAACCTCTAGGGACCCTCCCCCATCCCCTCCATGACGCCTTCCCCATCCCCTGCAGTGGGGAGCCCAGGGCTCAGCTGGCAGGGGGCTGCGGGTCGGGAGTGAGGGGCACCAGCAGACGGGGGGCAGCGGGGATTTACCAGGGCTGGGCTAGCTGGGGGCTGCTGGTCGGGAGTGAGGGGCACCAGCAGGCATGGGGGATACACTAGGGCTGGGCTAACAGGGGCTGAGGATCAGGAGTGAGGGGCACCAGCGGAGCAGGGGGGGAGAGGGGATACACCAAGGCTGGTCTGTTTCCCTCTTTTCCTGCCCGGAAGCCCCTGGATTGTTTGCTGGTGGCAGGAAGCCTGGTCTATAAATAGTTCCCGGGGCCTATTGTCTGGGTCCAGCCCCCCCAGTGCTGAGCAGGGCCTGGTGACGCCCCCCACTCACCGCTTTCCTTCCCAGGAGCCCTGCACCAAACGGGTGAAACCTGTCGCCAAGACCCTGTCGGCCTCGGGGCTCTCCTCGGCCAAGGTGACGCCCCTGAAACGGCTGAGCCAGTCGATCCAGGTACCCAGGGATCCCCCTCATCCTGGCACTATGGGGGTCAGGACACACAGAGCAGGGCCGTCTCCAACCCTTTCCAGCAGAGGGTGGGGTGAGATGGGGGGTCCCCTGAGGATGGGGATGCAGGGCTGGGAAGGAGGGGGCATCCTGGGAGATGGATGAAAGAGGCGGGATCCATATTCCACTCTCAGCCAATCACTGTCCATCCCCCCCCCTCACACCCCAGAGGTCCATCAGCTTCAAGACGGAGCCCCGCCCCCCAGGCTACGTCCCGCCTCCCCGGGCTGGGGGCTGCCGGCGCCGGAGCAGCAAACTCTGGAGCGAGACCTTCGATCGGGTCAGTGAGGAGCTCTCGGCCCGTGAGGTGAAACGCCAGGAGGTGAGGGGCGGGGCCAGGCACAGGGGGCGGGGCCAGCAGGCAAGGGGAGGAGCCTGGGGCGTGGGGCATGAAGGAGGTGGTGGAGTAACGAGGCTGGGGGTGGGGCATGAAGCGCGGTGGGGGAGGAGCCAGGCCAGGGGCGGGGCATGGGGCAAGGTGGGGGAGGAGCTACGGGCGGGGCTGGGAGCAGGTGGGGGAGGAGTCAACCGGAAGCGGGGCGTACATAGAGCAAGGTGGGGGAAGGAGCCAGGCTGGGGGCGGGAGGAGCCAGGCGAGGCGGTATCTGGGGGCTTAGCTTGATCCTCCCCCGCCCCCAGGTGATCTTCGAGCTGATGCAGGGGGAGCAGCAATTGGTTGCCGATTTGAACCTGGTGAAGAAGGTACCTTCCCCCCCCCTGCTAGATGAGAGACTCTGGTGGGGTGGGGTCCCAGCAGGGTGAAGTGGGGTGCTCAGCAGGTGGGGTGCTATGGTGCTGGGAGGTGGGGTCCCAGTGAGGGGCTCAGTGTTGTGGGGGGCTCAGTGAGGGGGCCACTGTGCTGTGGGGCAAAGCGGGGGGCTCAGTGGGGGATCCTGTGCAGCAGAAGGAAGTGGGAGGGGCAGCAGGGGATGCTGTGCTGTGAGGGGAATTGGGGGGCTCAGCAGGGGGGTGCTGTGCAGCAGGAGATTGGGGGCAGAGGGGGTTGTGGGCAGTAGGGGGGGGCGCTGTGCTGCAGGAGGAGGTGGGGGATTGTGGGGGAATTGAGGGGGGTGCTGTGTGGTGGAGGGATTGGGGGAATTGGGGGGGCTGTGGGGGGTGCTGTGCTGCAGAGGGATTTGGGGGGCTGTGGGGGGTGCTGGGCAGTGGGAGGAAGCGTGGGGGCTGTGGGGGGCGCTCTCACCCCCTGCCCCTTGCAGAACTACTACGAGCCGATGCTGACGCTGGCCATCCTGCCCGAGGCCGAGCTGCGCGAGATCTTCGGGACCCTGGATTCCCTGGCGCCGCTGCACGAAGGTACAGGCTACAGTTCCGCCGGGCGCCGCTGGGGGGCAGCACGGCACCGGCTGGGTTAGGGGGAGGCTCCCTGCCCTGTGGGTGGGGGGTGGGTGGGAGTCCACTTTGCTGCTATTTCCCCCCCGCCCTGGCGCCCCCGCAGGAGGCTACTCGCCCTATGGCTGCTGCATCTCGGCCAGCGGGAGGCACCGCCGCTCCCTGCTGGGGGGGCCTGATCCCTGCACTGACCCCCCTGTCCTTTTGCAGACTTGCTTGGGCGGCTGCTGGGTCTGAGGCAGGAGGACGGGACGGTGCCTGAGCTGGGACCCACTCTGCTGGACTGGGTAAGGCTGGGGGGGGGGTCAATGGGGGGGTGACATCTATGGGGCTGGGGATGTTAGGAGAGGGGAGCAGGGGGTTGGGGAGGAGCTATGGGGAGGGGGATGGACATGGGGGGCTGAGGGGAAGGAGGTGGGGAATACTGGGGAGGGGCAGGGGGATGGGCAGGAGGAAATGGGGGAGGGTGGGGAAGCAGGAATGGGGAGACCCCCCCCAGGAGGGAAGAGGGTGGGGGAGAGGGGTTTGTCTAGTGTGTGGGGAGGGGGAGGTGTAAGTAGATCGCCCAGCCTGGGAGTGGGGAATGTGGCCCCACAGGAGGGGGGAATGGGGATCCCTGGCCTGGTGTGTGTTGGTGTCAGGAACGGCAGCCCCCTCCCCCCCCCAGCACAGGCTGTGACTGGGATCGGCTCCCTCTCTCTTGGCGTCTCGCCCCCCACAGCTGCCCGGGCTGCGGGCCTACGAATCCTACTGCTGCCACCAGGTGTGGGCCAAGGCGCGGCTGGACAGCCGCAAGCGGGAGCCGGCGGTGGGGGAATTCCTGCGTCTGTGCCAGGAGTCGGCCTTCAGCCGCAAGCTGGAGCTTTGGAGCTTCCTGGACCTGCCCCGCAGCCGCCTGGTCAAGTACCCCCTGCTGCTGCGGGAGGTGCTGCGCCAGACGCCCCCTGATCACCCCGACCAGGCGCCCCTGCAGCGGGCGGTGAGGGCCAGGGTGCGGGGGAGGGATGGGACCACCTCCCACTGCAAGGGGTTGGTTAATACCACAAAGAGGGGGAAGTGGGGGCAGAGGGTCCCCGTGCGCCCCGCAGGGACGGGGAGGGCACCGTGGGGGAGGGAGAGAGGGTCCCCGTGCGCCCCGCAGGGACGGGGAGGGCACCGTGGGGGAGGGAGAGAGGGTCCCCGTGCACCCCCCAGGGAGGGGGTAGGCACCGTGGGGGGGGACAGAGGGTCCCCGTGCGCCCCCCAGGGAGGGGGTAGGCACCGTGGGGGGGGACAGAGGGTCCCCGTGCGCCCCCCAGGGAGGGGGTAGGCACCGTGGGGGGGGGACAGAGGGTCCCCGTGCGCCCCCCAGGGAGGGGGTAGCACCGTGGGGGGGGACAGAGGGTCCCCGTGCGCCCCCCAGGGAGGGGGTAGCACCATGGGGTGGGGGGACAGAGGGTGCCCATGCACCCTGCAGGGAGGGGGTAGCGCTGTGGGGGGGCAGAGGGTCCCCGAGCACACAGCAGAGACAGGCAAGGACCCTGCTGACCAGTGACCCATGGGGGGCAGGTGGCGCTGGCCCAGGACCTGGTGGGGCTGATCAACAGGAAGACGGGGGAGGCCGAGTGCCGCTACTACCAGCAACGGCTGAGCTACCCCGACGGGGCGCCCCGGCACCCCGGAATCGACCGCTCCAGCCTGCTGCTCTGCCATGGGGACCTCCGCAACAGCAAGGGGCAGGTACCGGCCTCCCACCCCGGGCACCCTCCCCTCAGCCAGGGCTGGGTGCTAGGGGGCATGGCGCTGTGGGGAGCTGGGCAGGAGGGTTGGGGGTTAGGGCTGGGGTTGCCATATGGTGGGACCATATGGTGGGGTGCTGGGGGGGCAGGAGGCTGGGCACTGGGGGATGCCAGGGGACAGGAGGTTGGGCACTGGGGGGCTGGGGTTGCCATAGGCTGGGGCGCTGAGGGGCAGGAGGCTGGGCACTGGGGGGTGCCAGGGGACAGGAGGTTGGGCACTGGGGGGCTGGGGTTGCCATAGGGTGGGGCACTGCAGGGGGTGGGCACTGGCAGGTGCCAGGGACTTGGCATTGGGGGGTGCCAGGGAAACTCTCCAAGCTTGGGTTACGGGGAGAGAACCCAGGAGTCCTGGCTCCAGGCCCCTCCCTCCCCGCTCTAGACCCCACTCCCCTGCTGGAGCTGGGGCAGGAACCCAGGTGTCCTGACCCCCCCCCCTCCCTGCAGAGGCTGCATGTGTTCCTGTTCCAGGAAGCGCTGGCGCTGACCCGGCCCGTCCTGCAGGGGGAGCAGGTCGTGTTCCAGCTCCAGGGACCCCCCCTGCCCATCGGCCAGCTGGAGGTGCAGGACCTGCCTGACGGGGGGGCCCGGCTTGGGGGGGCCCTGCGTGAGCGTGGTAGGTGCCCCCTTCTCTGCTGGGATTCCCCTGACCCATCCCCCCTTGGCTCCCCAACCCCTTTTCCCCCACTGGGATCCCTGCACCCCAGGTCCACAACTGCTGCTGGAGCTGGTTGGGGTGGGGGGTCAGCTTGGGGGGGGGGGGACTGGCTTGGGTGGGGGGCAAGCGAGGGACAGTCTAACTGGGAGGGGCTGACTGGGATGGGGGGCAGGCTGGTAGTGGGTCAGCCCCCCCATTTGACCCCCCTCCCCTCCCTTCCCCCAGGCAGGAGCTGCCTGCGGGTCAGCGGCGGGGCCCAGGCCCACACGCTGCAGGCGGTCGACGCCTTCGACAAGCAGCAGTGGTTGAGCTGCCTGCGCCAGGCCCTGGCCGCCCGCCCACCCCCGGAGCTCGACGGCAGCCTGGGGCCCCTGGCTGCCCTGCGCCTGGACTGCGACCCCCCCATGGACCACACTTGAGCTGGGCTCCCCCCCGGCTGCAGGTCACCAGCAGGTGGAGCTGAGAGCTGAGCCGCCCGGACGCCCGGGTTCCTCCGTCCCGCCGAGCCGGATTTGTCTTTATCCATCTCTCCCTGGACTCCTGGGTCCACCCCCCCCCCCCGCTCCTATATTTATTGCGGCCCAGGGCTTTAAGCCTGAGTGGGCTGCTCTCGGGCCGTCTCCCCTCCCATGGCGGTCCTCCCCCCCCCCCCAGGCTGGAAGAGAAAGGTGCCCCTTGGCTGCCCTCGATTGGGAGTGGGGGTGCCAGGGGCTGCCCCTCTGTGGGGGGCCCTTACGTGTCCCTGCTGCCCTGTACCCCCACTGGCCTTTCTGTGACCAGCTGCCAATAAACCTGTGATGGTTGCAGCCAGGCCCAAATTCCTCTGTGTGTCCCCCAGCCGGGTAACAGGCTACTGCTGCCGCTAGCGGAGGGAGTCATCCTGAGCTGCCCTCCCCCAGCTGTGCCCTGTCATGGGGGAGGGGGTCCCTGCCTGCCCCCAGGGGGGAGGTGGTGGAGGGGGGACACGGGGTCCCCCTAGAGTGGGGAGGGGGCCTATGGAAGGGGTGGAGCCACAGCGGGAGCAGGGCCCCAAACTCCTGAGTCCGGCTGCAGAGGCACCGAGTGGGGAGGGGAGGGGCGGGGCTGACTCAGGCCCAGGATCCTGCCACTCGCTTGGCCAGCTGTGGCGAGAGGGCGTGGCCAGGCAGGGATCCTGCCACTCCCTTGGCCAGCTGTGGCGAGAGGGCGTGGCCAGGCAGGGATCCTGCCACTCCCTTGGCCAGCGGTGGAGAGAGGGCGTGGCCAGGAGGGAGCCTGCCAGTTGATTGGCCAACAACTAAGGGGCGTGGCTTGAGGAAGCGTCTCAGTTCGGAGAGGTGGGAGGGAGCAGGTTTTACAACATGCCTTATGATCCGATTGGTCGGGGGGCGCGCGACCTGCTCGGCCCCTGATTGGCGAGGGGGCAGGGCCTGAGGCGGAAGCGGCTCGACTGTGATTGGCTGGAGGTGGGGCCGGGGGCGTCTCATGGCGGCTTCCGCGTGGTCCGAGCGGGTCCAGGAGCTGCTGAAGCGGATGAACAATTTCCACGAGCACGGTGCGGGGGCGGGGCCTAGCGGGGAGGGGCGGGCGGGGGGTGGAGGGCGCGTAGCCATGGTAACCGGCTCCTAAAAGCAGCGCCTGCTGCAAGCGGCCGACACGAAATGAGGCCCCGGCCGAGGTGAGCGAGGGGGAAAATGTCAGCCGACAAACAATGCCGCCTACGGGCCTTTAATTCTTAAAGGGGAAGGAGGGGAATGGAAAATGAACCGACAAAAAATAACAATTACTGCCCTTTAATTCTTAAAGGTGCGGCTGTGACGAGCGAATTGAACCGACAGAAACGAATGGTCTGTTGTTATTAAAGGGGTGGGGCGGGGAAGGAATTCGCCGACGGGAATGGCGGGGACTCACTCACGTGCTTCACTACTTAAAGGGGCAGGGCGGGAATTCAGTCGCCAGAGAGGGAGTGAAATTAAAGGAATGAGCCATTCGCTCCTTAAAGGCGCAGGGCGGGGAGCTGGGAGACTTGGGGCCCCCTTTAACTGTTAAAGGGGCAGGATTTAGTGGAAGGAGGGGACCACAGAGCTAATTAAAGGGACAGGTGGGGGGGCTCAGTGGAGCAGGGGGCTCTAGCCACAGGGAGCAGGTGGGGGCGCCATGCTGTGGGAGAACTGGGGGGAGGCACAGTCCTATAGAGGAGTTTGGGGGGCACTGAACTGCAGGATGAATCTGGGGGGCTCAGTGCTGCAGGGGAGGCTCAGGGGTGCTGTGGGGGGGCTCAGGAAAGCAGGGGGGCTCTGAGCCACAGGAAGCAGGCAGGGGGCTCAAGGGGGAGCACTGAGCTGCAGGGCGTCCGCGTGGGGGGTCTGACCGTGGCCCTCTCCCCAGGCTCATCCCGGGACCAGTGCCTGCCCTTCCTGGTGGCGGGGCAGCGCGTGGGCTCTGTGCCCGCCCTGGTTGCCCAGCGGCTCCAGGGCTACCCAGCTGTGTTCACCGTGTGCCCCGAGCCCAGGCGTGTCAAGCTCCACCCACAGCTGGCGTCCCATGAGCAGCGCACGGCCGCCATGGGGCAGGTGCTCACGGAGTTGCGGGACCTGGGGGCTTTCCCCTGCCTGTGTGAATGGAGAGACGAGGTGAGGCCCCGTGCCCAACCCCCTGGGGGCGAGTGGAGGGACTCCTGGGTTCCATCCTGGCTCTGGGAGGGGAGGGATGTCTAGTGATTAGAGCCCCAGGGGGCGGGTCAGGGATCCAGGACTCCTGGGTTCTCTCACCTGGCCCCCTTGTCCTTGCAGCACTATGAGGTGATGCCCCGGTTCTGCGACCCGCCTCTCTTCAGCATGGAGCGCGTGGCCACCGGTGAGTCCTGCTGGGTGGGAGTAGTGGGAGGAGGCCTGTGGGGCACAGTGGGGGAAGGGAGAGGGGATGATAGTGGGGGTGTGGAATGGGGTGGGCAGGGCAGACAGGAGGGGGGGTGGAGTGGGGAGGGGAAGAGTTGGGTGGCAGAGTGACGGTCTGGGGTTGCTCCTACTCCCCCAGGGTGGGGAAATCCAACGCCCCTGACTGACCCTCCCTCCCCTCCTCAGCACTGCTGGGGGTTCGCTGCTACGGCACCCACCTGAACGGCTACACCTGGCACGGGGGCTGCCCCTGCATGTGGCTGGGCCGCCGCGCCCCCACCAAGCCCACCTACCCCGGCCGGCTGGACAACCTGGTGAGGGGGTCACCGCAGGGGAGGGGCACGGCTCTAGCAGCGGGGGAGGGGGCAAGGAATCTCCCGCTCCCCCATAGCAGGGAGATGGTTCTGACACAGCTGGCTGCACCCATGGGTCTGACCTGGTGGGAGTAGTGTGCGTGTGTGTGTGGGGGGGGCCTCTGGTTCTGCCCCTGGCAGAGTATTGTGTGTGTGGGGGTGGGGGGGTGCATGGGTCTGACCTGGGGGAGGTACCACACTGGAGAGGTCCAGGGGGGAGGTACCACACATGCAGGGCACCATTGTCTCTCTCTGCTGTCCCGCAGGCGGCAGGGGGCAGCGCGGCGGGGCTGGGGGTGATGGAGACGCTGGTGAAGGAGTGCCAGGAGGAGGCCTGCATCCCTCCCACGCTGGCAGCGCAGGCACGGCCCGTGGGCACCATCAGGTAACTCAGTGGGGGGTCACTCCCTCTAGCCCCTCCCCCTTCCTCTCTTCTCTGACTCACCCCAGCTCCTGGATCTGCCAGGTCAGCGTCACCCTGTGGCCAGGAAGGGGAAACGTATCTGCAGGGTGCTGAGCCCAGCTCCATAGGGGCAGCGGGGGGGAACCAGGCAGGGTCCAATTGGGCACCGCTCCCCCACCAACTGACCCCACCAACTGACCTGGAGCTGCCCGAGGACTTCGAGCCCCACGTGGGCGACGGCGAAATGCAGGAGTTTTACCTGTGGGGCCTAGACGAGGTGAGCAGTGGGCAGGGGGGAGCTCGCTCTCCCCTGGCAGTCAGGGCCGGGGGGGGCAGGGCAGGGGGCACTCACCCCTGGCAGTCACGGAGAGGTGCTGGGGGGGCAGGGCAGGGGGCACTGTCCCCTTGCAGTCAGGGCTGGGGGGGGGTGTAGGGCAGGGGGAGCTCTCCCTTGGCAGTCAGGGCCGGGTGCTGGGGGAGCTCTCCCTTGGCCGTCAGGGCCAGGAGCTGGGGGGGCAGGGCAGGGGGCACTCTCCTTTTGCAGTCAGAGCCGGGGAGTGGCATAGAGTGTGGGGCTGGACAAGGGGCTCTCTCCCCGGGCAGTCAGGGCCGGGTGGGGGCAGGGCAGGAGGCTTATCACATTTTTTAGGGAGCCCCGGCCACTCCCCAGCTGCTCCGCCCCAGAGGTGGCTGCCGCTCAGTGGAAGGCCACCCGCCCACAGCTGCTCTTGCCCACACAGGTGAAAAACGCCATCGCGTCAGGAGACTTCAAACCCAACTGTGCGCTGGTCGCCCTGGATTTCCTCATCTGGCACAGCCACATCCAGCCCCACCACGGTGAGGACAGAGCCCTGGGCTTGGCTCCGTGGGCCTGGGGGGCGGGAGTGAGGGGCACTGGCAGGGCTGGGGCAGCGGGTGGAGTCCAGGGCTGGGCAAGCAGGGGGCAGCGAGTTGGGAGTGAAGGGCTTCCACCAGCCTCAGCCCCTGTTCTTCCCCCAGAGCCCAACTATGCCGAGCTGGTCGAGGGGCTGCACCGGACCCTGTGAGAAGTCGCCGCACGTCTCCACTTCTGCTGCCCCCACGACAACGGCGCCAGGACACAGGGCCCAACCCTTCTCCACCGCACCCCCCGGCACCAGCCTGAATAAAGCCTCCCCTCAGCTGCTGTGTGCACCTGGTTCTGGGGGGGCCACAGCTCACCCACCGCAGGCACCTGTCCTCTCCAGCAGGGGGCGACAGGGACCCACACGGCGCAGGGCCCCTCCCCTCCAGCAAGGGGCGACAGGGACCCACACGGCGCAGGGCCCCTCCCCTCCGGCAGGGGGCGACAGGGACCCACACGGCGCAGGGCCCCTCCCCTCCGGCAGGGGGCGACAGGGACCCACACGGCGCAGGGCCCCTCCCCTCCGGCAGGGGGCGACAGGGACACAGTCATTTTTCTCCTTTAATTAAAAAAAAGTTCATAGGCCCCCCCGCAGGGGGAGGCTCCGGGGCAGGGCCTCACTCAGCCTCATTGAAGCGGGTCAGCATGGTCTTGTGCAGCGTCTCGCGGTACGACTCGACGGCCGAGACCCCGTAGGAGCTGCCACGGGCACCCAGGCCGGAGCCGCGCACTCGGGTCTGTGCCTGGGGAGGGGGAGACCTGGTGAGATCAGGGACCTGCCCCTCGGAACCACCCCCAGCCCCTGCCCCCCCAGGGGCCGCAGGGCTCCCTGCTCGCCCTGCCCCCAGTACCTCAATGGGGGTCACGATGCCTTGCTTCTTGCGGCCCAGCCCACTGCCCTCCTTCCAGCCCATGGCCTGCAGCATGCGGCTCCCAATGTTATCGCTGCCCAGCCCGTCCCGCGTCGGCTGCTCAAAGTCTCTGCAGGGAGAGCAAAGGGTCAAAGGCCGACACACCTGATACCGACAGCCCATGAGGGGGTGGGGACGCAGCCACCTCTGGGGCAGGGCAGCTGGGAACAGCCCCACACATGGCCACTCGCGCACTGCTGCGATGCAGCCACCTCTGGGGTGGGGCAGCTGGAGAACAACCACACATAACACTGCATGGGGACAGCTCGATCAGCGCTCAGATGCAGCCCCTCTGGGGAGGGGCGCTCCTGCAGGGCAGAGCTGCGCCCAGAGTGGGCGGGGCAGCATGGCGGGGGGGCTTACACAGTGGCAGGCATCACAGTGGAGTACTTCCTCTTCTTGGGCTCCGGGGGCTCGGGGACGCCGTACTTCTCCCTGCGCTCAGCCGCGCGGTCCCGGTACTTCATCTGCCGGGGGAGAGCCCGTTAGAGTGAAGGCCAGCCCCCAGCTCCACCCCCCCACTGTGCCCCCCAAACCCTCCCTGGAGTCAGCATGCCTCCCAGCCCCACTGCGCCCCCCAACCCCTGCCTGGAGTCAGCGTGCCTCCCAGCCCCACTGCGCCCCCCAACCCCTGCCTGGAGTCAGCGCACTGCCCCAGCCCCTAGCCTCACCCCCACACTGTGCCCCCCAACCCCACCCTGGAGTCAGAGCACCTCCCCAAGCCCCCTGCATTCCTCCTTCTCCACTGTCCTGGTGCAGCATGGCCCGCCCATTATCCCATCCGTGCCCCCGGCTATACCCCGCCATGCCGGCCCCCCTGCCCTGGGGGCCCACAGCCCAGCCGCCTGCCCACCTCCATGTCATTCTTCTCCAACGCCTCCAGCTCCTGCTCAGACAGGTGGGCGCGGCGGTGAATCTCCAGGTTTTGCTGCAATGAAAGGAGAAGGTAGGTAGGGAAACTCCCGTTGCCCCCCGGGAGGGGGGGAGCTGAATTGGGGCTGGCACCCCCTCTAGGGAAAAGGTCCTGGGCCCCATTCCCCACCCCGAGGAAGGATGGGAGTCAGCGCCCCCTGGAGGGGAAGAGTCCTGTGCCCCATTCCCCACTCCCTGCCCCAGGCTGGATGGGATCCGGCACCCCCTGGAGGGGCCAAGCCCCATGACACCCCCCCTCACACCTTGTGCAGCCCGGAGAGCTGCTGGTGGCGGATCAGCGCCTCCTTGCTGGGGAACTGCCGGCGGCAGAGCAGACAGGCCAGTTTGTGCCAGTCCGTGAGTTTCTCCTCCCGGTCGGACGTCCGCTCCGGCTCCTCCTCGCTGTCACTCTCCCCACTGTACGCGGCCACCAGCCCCCGTGGCGGGCTCTGGGGAGAAACTGCGCTGTGGGGCCAGCTGGGCAGGCAGGCCCCTCACCACTACATGCCATGCCCTCCCCGAGCCAGGAGAGAACCCAGGAGTCCTGGCTCCCAGCCCGCCCCTGCACTACCCACTGGATGCCACTCCCCTCCCAGAGCCAGGGATGGAACCCAGGAGTCCTGGCTCCCACCTGCCCCTGCTCTAACCCACTGGACCCCACTCTCCTCCCGGAGCCGGGGATGGAATCCAGGAGTCCTGGCTCCCAGCCCGCCCCTGCTGTAACCCAGTGGACCCCACACCTCTCCCGGAGCCGGGGATGGAACCCAGGAGTCCTGGCTCCCAGCCCGCCCCTGCTCTAACCCACCGGACCCCACTCTCCTCCCGGAACCGGGGATGGAACCCAGGAGTCCTGGCTCCCAGCCTGCCCCTGCTGTAACCCACCGGACCCCACACCTCTCCCGGAGCTGGGAGGGGACCCAGGCCTCCTGCAGCACAGGGCACTTACCAGCCTGTCATCGCTGGCCAGCTTGGACAGATCCATGGGCGTGTGCTGCCTCTCTGCCAGTGCCCCCTAGGGGAGAAGCACAGTGGTTGAAATCAGCCAGGGGCCCTGGCAGGTTCACCCCACATCCACCTCCCTCGTTGGACCCCATGCTTCATGTGGGGGCGTCAGGGGCAGGGCGGGGTTGGGGGCGGCAAGGGCCTGCCCGGCCAGCCTAGAGCCTCGGCTCTTCGAGGAGGAGGCAGGGTCGCGCAGCTCAGCGCTGGGGGGCCCGGCTCCAGGACCTGTGGGCATGGGGGGATGGGAAGGGCTCTGGGGCGCCTGGCAGGGCCAGGCTTTTCCCCCATGCTGGCCCTACCTTCTTCTCCAGGATGGCGTAGCCGGCGTCGGCCGTGGCCGACTCGCGCCTCTCGTCCTCCCGCAGCGAGCTGATCGGCTGGAAGCTGTTCTTGAAGTTCTCCTTCTGTTTGTTGAGGCTGCGGGCCCAGCGCTCCATGTCCTTGGCAATCTGTGGGGGGCAGGGGGCCATCAGTGATGCGCTGACCCCATGTTGGGGGGCAGGGAGGGAAGCTCATAGAGAGGCTGCAGGATTCTCCTTCACTTTCTGTCCCAAGCTTCTGATGCTGGTCCCCAGCTGCCCCACCCCAGAGCTGGCTGCATCTCAGCGCTGAGCAAGCCATTCCCACGCGTGTTCCCAGCCACCTCACACCAGAGCTGGCTCTATCTCAGCACCGGACGAGTTATCCCCATGTGGCGTTACATGCAGCTGTTCCCCAGCTGTCCTGCCCCAGAGGTGGCTGCATCTTGCCAGTGAAGGTTGGGCTGGCAACACCTCTTGTGCATCTAGAGCACAAGTGCTTAACAGGCTGGACAGAAAAGGGGATCATGCAGCTCCCTCTGGGGTGGGGACAACCTCTGCTGAGCAGCAGGTGGGGAGAGGCAGCGCAGGAGAGGCCCTGTCCTACCCAGACACCTGAGGGGGCCAGGGCACAGCGCTCCCAGGGGGCAGGCAGCACCCACCTGTTGAGCTGTTTTAGTCTTGTGTTTCTCCTTCTTCTCCTTGCCCTCCTTGCCGCTGCCCCCAGAGCCCTCCTTGTGGGCGTCGGCGCCCTGGTCAGAGGCCGGCACGTAAGTCCTGCGCTCGCCGTCCCAGTACAGGTACTGCTGGCTCTGTGCATTGTAGTAGTACTGTGGGGCCGGACAGATGGGGGGGCATCAGGCGCTGCAGGCTGTGTCCCCCCTCCCCCCGTCCGCACCCTCCCCCCCGGCTGCATCCCCCCCAGCTCACCTGGGAGTTGGGGTCGTAATAGAGACCGGTCAGCGGGTCGTAGTAATAGCCGGAGGTTTCGTCATACTGGTAGGTGGATACGTCTGGGACGGCTGGGGGGGCACAGCAGGGCTCAGCTGGGGGGGGCCCCTGGAGAGGTCCGATATCCCAGCCCCCCAACAGCGCCCCTAAAGCAGAGTTACCCCCTCCCAACATAGCACATCCTCCCCGACAGCCCCCACATCCCCCCACACCACAGCCTTCCAACCCCCTCCCCTGCCCAATGTGGCATCCCCTCCAGAGCCCCACACATCCCCCCACTGTGGCGCACGCACATCCACCCGGAGCCGCCACATTGGCCCCCATGAAGCATGGCCCTCCAACCCCCCAGAGATCCCCCTAGTGTAGCACAGCCCCACTCAGCCCCTACAAGGCCCCTCCCCCCGATGCACCCCCCAGCCCCCCACTCACGGTACTGGCTGTAGGGCTCCTGCGGTGGGGGGGTGGGCAGGGGCAGGCCGGTGCTGGGCGCAGGGAGGGCGGCGCTGCTCTGCTGGGCTGGGCTCGGCGTCTCCGGCTTCAGCACGGCCGGGGACACGATGGTGTAGGGCTGGCTCTGCGGCAGGAGGGCAGGCAGTGTGGAGGCTGCTGGGAGAGCCCCCCGACCCAGAGCAGGTTGGGGACACCCTGGGGAGAAACCCCTCTCACAGCCCTGCGCAGACCCCCAACCCAGAGCAGGGAGGAGAGACCCCCCCCATACAGGCCCCGCTGCCCCCAAGCACAGAGGAGAGACCCCACCCCTGCCACCCACTACAGCCCCCGAGCAGGGAGGGCAGACCCCCTCCCTGAGGCCAGGCCGACAGCCCTACCTGGGCAGTGGCAGCAGTGCCCGGTGTGGTGCCTGCAGTCTCGGCCCCACTGGGCGGCTGGTACACGACGGGCACGGCGGTGGTCTGGGCGGCGTGGGGGAAGCTCTGGAGGACGGGCAGCGGGTCGACACCCGGCACGCCAGGCTCTAGGGTTGGCTCCACCCCTGTGAGGGCAAGGGAGAGTGAGGGTGAGGGGAGGCCCCCAGAGACCCACAGCCCAGGCTGGAGCCATTCAGGACTCCTGGGTTCTCTCCCCGGCTCCAGGAGGGGAGGGGAGGCTAGTGGTTAGAGCTTGGGGGGCTGGGAGCCAGGACCCCAAGACACTCCAAAGCTTCTAAGTGAAAGCAGGGAGAGAACCCCACAGAACCCCATGGCGGGGGTAAGAGGCTGCCACAAGTCAACCTGACCACGACAGGGGATCCAACCCCTGCCCCCTCCCAGCCCCCAGGCGGTGGAAGGGTAGCGCCAGGGGCCGGCCCCGTGCCCGCTCTCACCTGTGGCGGCGGCCTCCCCGTTGGCGCCGGGCTGGGCCGGGGAGCCCTTCAGGTAGGCGTGGGAGTAGAGGGCCGGCTCCGCGCCGTACACCTCCTCCTGCTGGTAGTAGGCATAGTCGGCTGGCTGCTCCTCCGAGGCTGCCCAGGCCCCCTCACTGCCCTGTGATGCCTGGGGGCAGAGGGCAGGGTGAGGGGAGTGGAGGGCACCCCCAGCTCCCACCCCTCATCTGCCGTGGGGGCAGGGACCCAGCCAGCAGAGCACCTCCAGTACAGTGCCAGGCATGGGGGCATCCCGCCAGCCAGCCCCATCCAGGCCGGAGCCACATCGTCCACACCCCCGCAGCAGGGAATCTGGGGGGTTAACACCCCTGCAACAGGGAGTTCCAGGGATTAACACCCCCTCACACGCCCCTGCAACAGGGAGTTCCAGGGATTAATGCCCCCTCACTCGCCCCTGCAACTGGGAGTTCCAGGGATTAACGCCCCCTCACACGCCCCGATCTGCCCCACACCCGCACAGGCAAGTTACTCAGAAGGCCCCGGGCAGGGCAGGGTTACCTGGGAGATGGCCCACTGGGCCGCAGCGATCGCAGTGCTGGCGACAGAGGCGGCGCTGATTCGGTTACTGTCGGAGGAGCCCATGTCCCTGTGGGGATGGGGGAGGGGGGAAGGGACCTGTCAGTATATGGGATTGGGTGGGGCCCCCCATCCCCCGCCCCGCCCGCCCCTGCACTCACCGCTTGGAGCCCTTGGCAAACTCCACGTTGATGGTCTTGCCGTCAATGTGCAGCGGGGGGTGGAGGGCCTGCAGGATCTGCAACAGCTGGGCTGCCTCCTGGGGGGGCAGATGGAGTGAGAGGGGCCCAGACCCCCACAGGCCTCTCCAGCCACACAGCCCCACCCCGCTTCCCTCCCAGTGCCGGGGAGAGCACCCAAGAGTCCCGGCCCCCGGCCCCCCTCCCAGCGCCGGCAGAGCCCGGGGGCCCTGGCCGCTCACCACGATGGTAGCCAGCTGGATGAAGGCGAAGCCGCGGTTGAGCTGGGTCTGCTTGTCTTTGATGACGCGGACGTTGGAGGCGGACAGCACCGCGTAGGGCGCCAGGGCCGCCAGGATCGACTCCAGGGTGCTGTGCGGGTTCAGGTTCCGCAGGATGATGGCTGGGAGGTGGAGGGGGGGCAGCGTGAGGAGGGACTGGACACCCTTCCCCCCCCGGCCCTGCCCAACAGGCCGCCCCCCCAGAAGGTCCCACCCACCGGCAGCAGCCAGGCTCCACCCCCTTAGAGCCAACCGGCTAGGCTCCACCCCCTTGGGGCCAACCCACTGCCAGTCAGGCTCCAGCCCCCACCAGGCCCCACCCTCTTACAGCCCACACCCCATCAGCCAGACACCCCCACTTAGAACCCGCCCCGCATTGGTCAGCCCCGAACAATTCCTCCCAAGTACCCTCCATCCACTCCACTCCACCCCACTCACCTGGGCACCAGTCCCACTGCCTGCTCACCCCACGTCTACTCCGCCACCCGATACCCGCTCCTGGCAACCGGAGGGCTCCCTGCCCCCCGCCCTGCCCCCTGCTGCCCCCACCCCCCACTCACTGTCGTTGGCATTCTCAGCACAGGGCTCCGACACCTGGGCCAGGGGCTGTGTTGCTGACAGCACCGAGGCCTGGTAAGGCTGCGGCAGGGGCAGCAGGCCTTGACTCAGCTCCCGGCCCGACAGCGCCACCAGCTGGTCTAGCCGACTCCCTGGGGGCAGCTTCTGCTCGGCCTCTGGATGGGGCAGAAAGCATGTATTAACCTGCGGGACTCCCCGCTGCAGGGTCTGATGGGGTGGAAGGAATAGCTCAGCCAGGGCGTTAACCCGTGCACTCCCTGCTGCAGGGTCAGATGCGGGGCTAAAACCAGCACTGTTTCTAGCTCACCTGATTTGGGAACGCCACATTTAAAGCATTTCTCCCTTCGTTTGAAATTCTGCACTCCACACTGCAACAGGAATTAACAAGAGACTCTTAATGGAGAGAACCCTCTGCTGAGGCCCCTGCCATGCTCAGCCCTGACTGCCCCCTGCCCAGTTCCCTGCCCCTCTCCCCGCAGCACAGAGCCCCCCAGTGCCCAGCCCTGACTGCCAGGGGAGAGTGTCCCCTGCCCGGCCCCTGGCCCCACTCCCTGCAGCACACTGCCCCTTAGCTCAGTGGCCATCACCCTGGGATCACAACCCCACTCCTGTACCTTGCTGCAGAGCCAGTCCTCATTGATCTTGGGCTTGGGGTCGCTGTAGTGCATGGAGACTTTCTGGCCCAGGATGCTGAGGGAGTGCTACCGGGGGAAAGGCAGAGTGGTGAGCGCCGGCGGGTGGCGGGGGGCACCCGTCACTGCCTCAGCAGAGAGAGAGAGAGAGATTTAAACCCTTCTGCTGAACGGATGAGGGAGGGAGGGGAGGGAGGGAGGGAGGGAAGGGCCGCAGGCCCGGAGAGGTTTGGGTCTCGGCTACATGGCTACCACAAAGCTAACCTGTGCCGGCCCAGCGTTTGGGGCTGCCGGCACGGCCGGCTCCGAGCTACCAACGGCTGCTAGGATGGAGGGAGTGGATGAGAGAGAGAGAGCGAGAGAGAGAGAGAAAGAAAGAAAGAAAGAGAGGGCAGCCATGATCCAAGACACCCGCGCGGCACAACACCTGACACCGCTGGGAACCACCGCTGCGTGCCCTGCTAGCCAGCGGCTCCTCCGGCAACCTCGGCACAGCCCCCACCCACCCCCCTCGGCCTATCTGCTCTGCCTAAGGCCCTGCCGGGGCCTCATCCGACGGCCTCTCGCCGCGCTGCCTCGACCCTCTCCTGCGCTGCGCCCCACCGCCCCACCCCGCAAAGCACAGCATCTCGACCCCGCGTGGCGGCTCCCACTGGGGACGCCCGCCACGCACTCGGTCCGGCTAGCAGAGGAACGGAGCCGCACAGGTCGAGGGGCGTTGTGAAAGCCAGTTCCAATCCACCAGCTGGCCAGGGAGACCAAGATCTCAGGGCTATGGGGCCCTGGAGGCTGGTCTGACAGGTGCTCGCTCTTCTGCCGGGGGGCCTCCTCCGTGTCCGGCAGGCACAGGCTTAACGAAAGCTGATGCCGGGCGCCCTCCCTGCCCTAGCTCCTGGCCCTGGCACTGCCACGGGAAAGCTCATAGCCTGGCCCCCCATGGGAGACTGGGAATGGAGTGACCCGCTGGAGGCTGGGAGGGGGGCCAGGTGCCAGTGTCGGGGCCCTGCGGCACGAAAAGGGGCTGATGCCATCACTCAACATCCACTTCTGCCATGCACTACGTCGCTCTGCCTTCCAGAGCAGGACACAGAACCCAGGAGTCCTGGCACCCATCATTGCTGCTCTAACCATTACACAACACTCCCCTTGCAGAGCCACAGAGAGAACCCAGGAGTCCTGGCTCCCAGCCTCCCCTGCTCTAACCACTAGCCCCCACTCCCTGCCCAAAGCCAGGCAAAGAACACGTGTCCTCATTTCCAGCCACCCACCAGAACATGCTTGTCAGAGACACGGAGAGAACCCAGGAGTCCCGGCTCCTGGTCCCCATGTTCTAAACACTCTCCCTCCCAGGGCTGGGAAGAGAACCCAGGAGTCCTGGCTCTCAGTCCCCCCCCACTCTAACTACTAGACCCCGCTCCCCTCCCAGAGCCGGGGAGAGAACCCAGATGCTCTGGCTCTAAGCCCTAGTGAATCCTTAAGGGGGTTGGGGGGTGATGCTTTCCCTGAGGGGCTGGAGCAGGCCCAGGCGTGTGGGTCAGGCAGTAACAGGAGCAGTACTTGTGGGGGTCAAGTGCGGCAAAGCAACCTGATTGGCTTCCATCCATCGGGTAGCGTCCTGCAAGTGATTAAACTCGACGAAGGCGAAGCCGCGGCTCTGACCTGGAGGACAGCATTCAGATACAGACGCAGTGTGTTAGTCAACAGATCCAGCCAACATCACGCACCCTCTCGCTGCACCCCCTGGGGCGGGGCCGGGGGCGCGGAGGGGGAACCCGGCCTGGACACGGGGTGGGGGGCAAGGGCAGGGGAAGCATCAGCCACGCAGCCAAGGGGCTGCTAGCACAATAGAGCTCCAGAGTCCTGGCTCCCAGCGCCCCCCCCAACCACTAGACCCCACTCCCCTCCCAAAGCCCAGGAGAGAACCCAGAAGTCCTGGCAGCTGGACAAGCTTCCTCTCCACTTGCTCATGCTGCCTCCCCAGAGCATCGCTCTCCCATAGGGAGAACAGGCTCCAGCCCCCTGCCCTGCCGCTCAGTGTCCTAGGACCCGGCTCTGGTCACAGGCACCCCTAGCATCATGCTGGAGTACTGGTGTGAGCACAGTCTGCCAGGGCAGAGCGCCCCCTGCAGAGCTTCCTGCCCCATAGCAGGGCGCCCCCCAGCGCCCGGCCCTAAGTGCCAGAGTGAGCACCCCCTATAAAGCCCCCTACCCCATAACACAGCCCTGACGGCCAGGGGAGAGCCCCCAGGCCTGCAGCACAGCCAGTGCCCGGCCCTGTCTGCCAGGGGAGAGCACCCCCTGCCCAGCCTCCCCGCTCCCATCCAGGTTTCCCAGTGAAGCATAGGTTTTGCTCTGTCCCATTGCACAGATCCCCTTTGCCTTTAGCTCGGCCTGGCTGAGGGTTCCCAAGCTAGGGGGCTGGGAGTAAGGACTCCAGTGGGGGTAATCATCAGTGCCTGCCCCCCCTACCCCCACCTTCGCTGAGCTACGTGGGACAAACACAGTGGGCCCAACCCCCAGACGAGACCCCCTGGGCTGGATTATTGGCTGCCAGCACAGCGCCAAGGCTCCAGATCCCACCATGCAGTGCTCCCAGCACTGGGCAAATGCATGCTTGGAAACATCTCTGCAGGGGGCTGTGCCTTGAGCTGGCAGGAGGAACCTCGGAAAGTAGGGTTCCTCTCCACAGCGCCCCTGTGAGGCCTGGCACAACACAGGACTAATGCGGAGAAAAAAATATAAATATATACACACCCTGTTTTGGAAGGAGAGAGAACACTGGCTGTGTGTGAGTAAGTGAGTGTGCAACACACACCAAGGAAATACCTACGAGACAACAGCCAACTCACCTGTTCAGCCCAGCCCATCCTGGCCACGCGCTCCCCAGAAAGGCTGGCCCAATGCCGGCATTCCCTAGCGCTGGCTCACTCTGGGAGGAGAAGCAGGCCGCAGCAGAATCCAGCCGCGGCCTCTAGCACAGCTCCAATCCGGCCAGGGTTCACGCCCAGCAAGGAGAGGGCAAGAGGGGCACGCGCCCGGCCGTGGATTCCTCTGCGCTCTCCAAGGACAGGGAGAGAGAGCAGCGAGCGCAGGATCTGCGTGCAGACTGACCGAACCGGCCCTGCTCTGCACGGACCCACAGGCAAGGGACTGGTACCAGCCAAAAGCCTGCTGCGGGTTGGGAAGTCGGCTGCACCAGGGCCTGGGTAGTTTCTGCCAGCGAGAGAGACACACCAACCGCGCGCGCCACAGGGGAAACCGCCGTGGGCTCTTAGCCAGAAAGGGGGGGCAGGAGGCAGAACTGTGAACAGGAGCTCACCTGAGGCTTTGTTCCGCATCAGTCGCACCTCGCGGGGCTGGATCCCGTGAGCCTGCAGCTGGGCCCGGATCTGCAGGGGGAGCACACATGGAAGGGACACAGTCAGCACCGTCCACCTCCAGGGTATGGACCAGGGGAAACTGAGGTAGAAGGCGCCACTTTCATGTGAGATCATGCAACGGATCCATGGAAAAGCAGCTCCCAGCACCCTCCCTCCCCACAACCACTAGACCCTGCTCTCCTCCCAGAGCCCGGGAAAAAAACCCAGGCGTTCTGGTTCCCAGCCCCACCCCACCCAGACCTACGTCGTTCTCGGAGGCGGACTGGGGCAGCATCCTCAGCATGACGATGCTGCTGGCCTTCTGCTCCTCCTCTGGCTCGGGCCGGTAGTCCTGGTCGCGGTAGTCCCCATCACCGGGGTAACCCAGGGGCTCGGTGGGGCTGTCCCGCTTGCGCTGAGTCTCCGACCCTGAGGAGGCCTCGTAGGAATCCTGGCGGGAGAGGATGGGGTCAGGGGAGCCCGGCACTTGCGTCCCGTCCCCACCCCCAGCAGAGAGGCCCACCCAGCCCCACAAGACTACAGCCCCTGGGTCTGGAGCCCACCTCGGCGCTCTGCTCTTCGGATGAGTCATACTCATTAGCGGCCTCGTGGCTGCTGAAGTCGCGGGGGTACGAGCGGTAATCCATGTCCCGGTAGTCATGGTCTCGCTGGGTCCGCCCATCCATGCTGTCGTCCTGGGACCGGTCAGCAGCGCCATATCGGCCCGTCCGGTCCCCACGGCCACCTCTGGAGGGAACGAGGGGTGTAGGTTCAGCACCGCTGGCTGCCAGGGCAGAGCACCCCCTCCTGGGCCTCCGTCCTGCTCCGCGCCCAGCCCTGCCTGCCAGGGGAAAGTGCCCCCAGCCCTGCTCCCCACAGCACTGCGCCCCTCAGTGCCTGGCCCTGAGTGCCATGGGAGAGCACCCCCTGCCCAGCCCCCTGCCCCACAGCACAGCGCCCCCCCAGCAGCCCTAGCCCTCCAGGTACAGGGGCGCACGGGCCCATTGGCATGGGGAGATAGTACCTCCGTTCATACTCCATTTCCTCCTGCAGCGGGTCAGTGCTTTGAAACAGGCCAGGCTCTTCGGTGGGCACTCACCACACAGCACTGCCACCAACCGTGTCCACGAGCCCTGGAGGCAGAGAGAGCGGGGGGGAGGGGGTGTTAGCATGGCCATCCACAGGGCAGGGGGAACGAAACCCATGAAATCAACCAAGTAGTGCCAGACAGATGGCATCGGGGCTAAGCGAGGATCTTGACACAGCCCCTGCTAGCCCAGCGCTGGGCTCCCCCACAGCTCTGCCAGAGTCCCTCACTCCCGACCTGCAGCCCCCTACCAGCCCAGTTCTGGGCTCCCCACCAGCCCTGCCAGTGTCCCTCACTCCCGATCTGCAGCCCCCTGCTTGCCCAGTCCTGCCACTGCCTCTCAATCCGAACTCATGGCTATGCCAATCCTGGTCTCCCATATACATATGTGAAAGAAGAAAATCTAGTTGTTGGTTGGGTTTTTTTGGCATGGAGGGGGAGGGGAGGTTGGGAGCCCGGACTCCTGGGTTTTCTCCACAGCTCTGGGAGGGGAGCGGGGTCTAGTGGGTCAGAGATGCGGGGAGTGGGAGTCAGGAATCAATGCTCCAGTCGCAGCTCCGTCACCCACTTTCCCTTTGACTCTCAGCATGGCCCTTCCCCTCCCTGGCCTCTTCTCCCTGGCAGGAGCCGGCCTGAGGAACTAACGATCCCATTAGCACTTTTGGCCAGGGCACTGCTGTGGGAGCTCCAGCTCAGCTGCCTATCCAGCCGCCGAGGCCTAGATCCTTCCCAGGAACCCATTCCACGGGAATGGCCTGCACACCGGGCTCCTAGAAGTAAGTATTCCCTGAAGCCTCTGGCTGGATTAAAATGCAGGAATGGTACCTGAACCCCCCCACACCAGCCTTAGCAGCTCAGAATTCATCCCTCAGTCTGGTTCCATGCAGGAGACAGGTCACATCCCAGGCAAATAGTTCAGAGCACTAATATCTCACAGCAGTAGCAACAGGAAAAGACCAGAGTAAGACTTTCTGCGAGACTTCGCCGTACAGAGTTTCCTGAGTTATTTTAACTTTAAACAATGCGACACACCAAAATGAAGTTCTAAAAATAAATAAATGGCACCATGATCCAACCAAAGAGGTAGGACGCCAGCTACATCCCGGCTTTCTCACTCACTATCAAACCAGATTAGATCGTGTTCCAACAGGTGGCCAGCTGACCAACTTCCCAAACCTAACGAGCACAGGATGCATGCAATCCCAGAGTAACACACACAATTCTTCCCTTAGCAGCAAGTAACATAAGGGTAGCAACCAGCCAGTCCCATTGCCCTGGGGCTGGATCCGACCCAGCAACCCCAAGAGGGGAAAGGCCCCACCCCTCTTGAGCCAGCTTTGCAACCATGCTGCCCCACACAACATAGGCTGCGATTTATTTAATTCATCCCAGCAAGTAGCAGTAGCGAGCTCTGAACTGTAGACTCAGCCCCCCCAGGCTACAGATTCTACCTTCACTGCACACCTGCGAACTTGCTGGGCTCTTGGGCAGTGAGAGGAGGAGTCCGATTGGGTGGGGGAGGGCACTAACCAAGCTCCACCCACAACCCCAAAACATCCCCCCCACGCAGATTGATTCCTCCAGGGCCTGGATTGCTTTGCCCTGAGCTACATACAGGGGCTGGTCTCCTCATGTGCCAACAGTCGTTATTGATTATTTCTATTGCAGGAATCCTGAGACGATGCCCACGTCCCTCTGCAACTAGCCTGAAGGTCGGGTATCATTGCACTGACCATGGTGTGGCACATACACACAGCTCCTCTTCTCAGCATGCGCACACACACACCCTGGGTACCCGGCTCTCTACACCCTGCTTGCCAATATACAGCCCAGCTGGAGGTCTCTGTTGCAAGATACAAAGCCTGCCTGTCTACCCAAGATCAACTCTCTTCCACCGATGCCGTGAAACGGTCACAACTGATACTGAGGGGGCAGGAACCTATGGAACTGGCTCAGAACCCTGCCAAGCAGTTCGAATCTGCGGTTTGATTACCCACTCGGACTGCTGCAGGCTCGCTGCCTTTCCAACCAAATGAGCCGTGCTTTCTGGAGCTGAGCGCAGGTTGCCAGGGATGAAGCTGGACAGAAAGTGGGAGTCTCTCTTCCCCTCAGCTCCAAGCCTGCAACACCGACCCACTTTCCTGCTGAGATCACGCTGACAAGGTATCCCCGCAAAGGGGGGTCCCAGCTGTGCTGTGGGTGAGGCTGCCTGCAAGCACCTCTGAACTCCAGGTTGTTCATTTCTCTAGGCCTCAGTTCCTCCTTTGCCGAACAAGCTGTTGAACCCTGCAGCAGCCGGGAGAGGATAAAGCTACCAGAGTTTCCCAGGTCTGAGCCAGCACGGGACAGAGGACAATGGAGATCCCACCAAACCAGGTGTGACAAAGCAGGAATTTGATGCCTATGTGTGCCTCAGTTTCTCTCCATACTTTGCACTGCTACCCAGTGGGGGGTGAAAGGGTTAACACATTGCTCTTGGATCAGAGCTAGAAACATGTATCATGTAAGAGCCTGGAGTAGAATGAAGGGGTCTGGACTGGTTGAAACTGACCCATATCCAGAGCAGGACCAGTGGGGGTGCCAGCCCACTGTCTAAAAACTGGGGCATAGCACCGATCCTGGAGCTTCATGACACCAGGCCCTTCTGCTGATGTATGAATCCCAGGGAGATGAAGCCAACAGCCTGGGGTCACACAGGGAGACAAAACGCAGAGCCTGTGAAACTCATTGCCATAAGGTGACACTGAGGCAGGATTAAAATCCAGGGTGGGGCAATTCTAACAAGTCTTCAGAACTGAAAAGCAAGCCCCCCACACAAGCCGACCTCTTGTGAATGGTGGCTAAGAGGAGACAAGTCATCCCATCACAATTCCTTGCCCCTTTTCCCCAGCAGCATCTGGTACTGGCCCCTGACAGAGACAGGATATGGGGGAACTGGAGGGGAGGGAACATGGTGTAGGGAGCATCCTCCCCTAGGCACCTGTCTCTGCTCCCCCTCCAGGCCTGACTAAACCCCGGTTCTGCACTGACCTGCCACCTAACCTCAACCAAGCCAACCCTCTCAGCGCCTCCACAGCCCTTCCCAGACTTTCCCCTGCCTAGCTAGCGGGCAGGAGCCGTCTGTACAGCGCCCGGCACGGCGGGGGACCCCCAACCCCGGGCAGGGTCTGCGCAGCACCCAGCACGATGGGGGAGAGGGAGCCCCCAACCCCTGTCTAGACTCCACCCTCTGCTGGCCCTAGCGTGACCAGATCGGGGTATTTTTTATCCAGAGTCCAGCTGCCCACTTGGCCGGCCACTCCCCGCCAGGGTGGGCCCGCACCTCCTCGTCGCTCCCCTCACCGGCCTCACCCACCAGCCGCCTTCCCCCTCTTCGGGGCTCCCCCCAAACCCCTCGCCTCTCCCCCACCCGCGAAACCGCCAAGCCAGGACCCCTCCCCATTCCCAGACCCTCCCCCCCAACTCAAGCCACAACCCTCACTCCAGACTCCCCCTGCCCCCCGGCTCCTCCCCTAGACCCCCCCACATGCTCCTCCTCCTTCCCCAACACCCTCCCCACAGGCTCCCCCAGCCCAGCCTCCCCTCCCCTCTCTGCCAGCTCCCCAGGCCACGCCCCCGCCCCACAAGCTCCTCCCCCAAAGCCCCCCACAATGCTCCCCAGGCCACGCCCCTCCCCCTGGCCCCCAGACCACGCACCCCTCCCCCCACAGAGTCCCGAGGACAAGCCCCACCCCTACCCCCGCGCTCCCCCCCCGGACCCGAGGCGGCGCTGACCTGGGCCGCGGGAGGCCGCTGGCCGGGCCGGACACTCCTCGCGCGCGCGAGCGCCCGCCCGCCCCCCGCCCGACAAGCAAGATGGCGGCGGCGCCAGCAGCCGAGTCCCGTCGACTCCCGGCGGCGGAGAACGTGGCCACGCCCCCCGCGCGCCAGCTCCCACCTCACCCCGCGCGCCCATTGGCCGGGGCGCCCCAATCCCATTGGCCGGGAAACCTGCCGCTCCGCGCGCGCCGGATGGGTGGGACCGCGTCAAGTCGCTCCCACAGGCGCTCGCGGCACCGCCCGGAGCCCCATTGAAGACCCGCCTCCACTGGTAGGGGATTGGTTGGACTGTGAGACGGCCCGCCTCTGCTGGCAGATGAATGGTGGGTGGGCATAAGGCCGTGCGCCGATCATTGGTACTGTTGCAGGGCCCGCCTCTGCTCGTAAGAGATTGGTGAAAGGGCGGAGAGTCCATTTCTGCTCACAAGCGATTGGTGCATCCTCCCACTAGTCCCGCCTCCAGGTCATGACCCTATAGAATGACTCACGGCTCACTGTCATGATGTCATATAACGTCACGACGTGACGACTAAGTTTGTGTCATCAGTGTGCGGTGGGCAGTGACGTCATCACAGCGAGTTGTCAGGGTGTGTGGCAATAGCATCAGATGGCGTCACGGGATCTAGTTGTGATGTCATCCTGGGGGCAACCCTTCTTCGGGGGCCTCCAGCGCCTCGGTGACGTCATCCACACGCGACAGGCACCTCACTGCACCCCCGGGTAGGAGCCGGACACTGAGCAGGGGCTCTGGGAAAACATGGAGGGGAAACCCGAATATTGCCCAGGGGAAATATGGGAGCGCTGTGGGAGCCCTTTATAGGGGATGGATATGGTTCAGTCCAGAAATGGGGCAAGATGGTACACTCTGGGGGGCCGGTACAGATATGGATATGGATGGATATGATGCAGTCCAGGGGGGCGGGGGGAGGGTGCAATGGTACAGTCCCAGTAGGATATGGTACAGTCTGGGGGGCGCGGCGGGAAGGCTATGGTACAACCCGCGAAGACCGGTAGTTAACCCCGCGCCTACTTCAGCCCCGGTCTCTTTGTGGCGCGCATTGCCGGCGCGAGATCCCTCCCAGGGCGGGGTTTCCGGTTCCGCGCGCCGCTAGTGTCCTAGGCCCCCACCCCCAGGGGGTATGATGGCGGCGCTGGGCCGGTGCGCGCGGCGCTTGCTGCTTCTGCGGGGCTCCCCGGCGCGCGGGGCTCGCGCGGGCTCCGGCCCGGGGGGCGGGGCCGCGGCTGCCGTTGTGACCTCGCCCCCCGCCGCGCGGGCCCCGCGCCAGCAGCAGCACGAGGAGGAGGAGGGGGACATGGTGGTGGCGCTGCGCAAGGTCAGGGGGGGCGGGGAGCTGAGGGGCACGTAGGGGGAGGGGGCAGGGTTGTGGGGCGGGAGGTGGGGGGCAGATTGCGTGGGGCGGAGGGCGCCTTGGGGGGGGCAGTGGGGGGAGCTGGGAGAGCTCGGGGGGCAGGGTTGTGGGGCAGGGAATTGCAGAGGGAGGTGGGGGGCTGGAGGGGGCCTGGGGAAGGGGGCAGTGGGGGGAGCTGGGAGAGCTCAGGGGGCAGGGTTGTGGGGCGGGGAGGTGGGGGGCAGATTGCCTGGAGCGGGGGCGCCTGGGGGTGGGGGGAGCTGGGAGAGCTCGGGGGGGCAGGGTTGTGGGGTGGGGAGGTGGAAGACAGATTGCATGGGGCCGGAGTGCATTTGGGGGGGCAGGGCCGGACAGGTGGCATGAGGATGGGGAGAGCATTGGAGGGGCTGGGGGGTAGGTGGGATTTGGGGGGGGCTGTAATTCAGGTTCTAGCCTAGGAGACCCCCAGGATTCAATTCCTGGCTTGCAGCAGTCTCCTTGCATGATCTTGGGCCTGTCTGTGCCTCAGTTTCCCATCTGTATGGTTGGGGGGCAAGGATTGTGAGGTGTGAGGATACTATGGGGGGGAGCCAGATAAATACCCTGGAGCTGGGGAGCCAGTGGGGGCTGAGGGAGGGTTGGGGCAGCAGCTGAGAGGCGGGGTGGCAGGCTGGGGAGCTGGGGAGCTGGGGAAGGGGCTGTGGGGCAGAGCTGGGGTGCAGGTGGGGAGGAGGAGGACTGGGATGGGTTGCGGGGGCAGCTGGTGGAGAGGAGCGGTAGGGATCACCTGGGAGCGCCATGGGATTTGATATTGGGATTAAGGGGTGAGACCAAGGAGCGCTTAGGGTGCGTCCTTCCCTTAGCATCAGCCGTGCTGGGCGGCCCCTGGCTGAGGCCCCACGCGCTTGGCACGTCAGACCCAGGGCAATAGGAGCCCCATGCTGCTGCAGCCTGGGGTGCGAGGCCTCGAGCAAGGGGAGGCCGGGATCCAGGACTCCTGGGTTCTCTCCCCAGCTCTGACTGTTAAGCGGGGCTGCCTGGTCTCCTTTAGTGCCACCTCGGACAATGTCACATGTGGGTAACACTGCCTCTGAAAGGGGATGTGCATGGATCCGCCTGACGGCTGCCCCACAGCACAGCGCCCCCCAGCCCTGACAGCCAGGGGAGAATGCTGCCCACCCCACTCCCTGCAGCACAGCGCCCCACACTGCCATACTGGGGCTGGCACTCGGTCACAGCCTCATGAGAGTCCCCAGGAGCTCTGCCTGTGTGAGCAGCCCCTGGCTCCCAGCCTCGCCTGGCTCAGACAGCTGTGCCCGCTGCCAGGATCCCCAGGCCTGGCGCCACATCCTCCCTGCCAGCCCCCGTCCTCGCCCAGGAGGCCACTGGGAGTTCAGTGTGTCTGCCTCATCGACTTCAGTGCCTATACCCGCGGCTGCTGTTCCCAGGCTGACCGCAGCGGGAGCTCGGTGTCTGGGCTTCACTTCTGGGAGGGGAGTGTGGTCTAGTGGTTAGAGCAGTGGGGGCTGGGAGCCAGGATGCCTGGGTTCTCTCCTTGGCTCTGGGAGGGGAGTGGGGTCCAATGGTTAGAGCGGGGGGGGACCTGGAGCCAGAGTCCTCATCCCTCCTTCAGCCTCTAGCCTGTATCTCCCTTGCCCATGGAAGGGCTGGGCTCAGCCCCCACACAGCAGCTGCACTCCCTCCCCCCTGACCCAGTTTCCCTGTTTAAATTCCCACCCCCAGCCCATAATCCCTGTGTGACTGGCACTATGTGGGTCACAGGCAGCACCTGGCGTAGGTGCCAGTTGCCAGCCAGCCCTGGCCGGGGGAGCTGGTACCAGCGCCCTTTGTCTGCTGGGATTGGGTGGGCGGGGGGGGCACATTCTCTCCTTTTTCCCTGCCATTCACCTGGGAACTGCTAGGCCTGTCTCAGGGCTCGCATCTCTGCCTGGCAGCCAGGACTCCTGGGTTCTCGCCCCAGCTCTGGGAGGGGAGTGGGGTTTAGTGGGTTAGTGCAGGAGGGTGGGGAGCTGCCCAGGGACTGTGCCTCTCCCCTCGTTGGAGCAGGCTTTGGCAGGCTGGTGCCTGTGCAGGGGTCAATCCTCGGCTCCCACAGGGTTTTGGGGGGGCTTCAGCTCCCCAGGTACCTGCCCCCCCTTCTCTCCAATGGTGGGGCCATGCTGTCTGCTGCCTGGAGCTTGGGGGACGTGCCCCGGCCCAGCGTGTTCAACTCCAGGCAGAGAACCTGCCTGCCTCTGCAGACAGCCTCCACAGCAGGGGGTGCAGCATGGTGCTGGGCGGGCTGTCCCCTGTGTGGTGTTCTGCGCAGCTGTTCCCCAGCTTCCCCGCCCCAGAGGTGGCTGCCTCTCAGCACCAGGGAGAGAGAGCAAGCGCGCTGGAGGACAGAGGAAGGCAGCCGTGGTGACTCTCGTGCGCTGCTGCAGCTGTGAATCAAGCTGTCCTTGATGTGCTAATGGGCCTCCCCCCGAGCTGGGAACCAGGCTGTCGTTGCACCTCCAGGCTCCCCCCTTCCCCAGCTGGATTATATTAAACCCAGCTCCTGGTCTCAGCCGGGCCCCTCCCAATCCAGCTGGCACCTTCCGAGCCTTACCCTTGTATCCGGGGTCTGATCGCCCTGTGTGGATCTTATGGCTTTCCTGGGTCGGGGGAGAACCTAGGAGTCCAGGCTCCCAGCCCCTCCCTGGCTCTAACTACTAGACCCCACTCCCCTCCCTGCACCATTGTCCTGCCTGCTGGAGCTGTGGGTTTGTGCCCCCACTCCCTTTCTCCAACTTGGATGTTAATCCGCTTGTGAGCAGCCGGGGGAATCCAGCTGCTGTCTGCAAAGAGGGGGGGAAGGGACGGTGGGGAGGGCAGGCAGGAGCAGTTGCGGGACCTAGGGGGTGACCCCGCTGGTTCTACCTCCTAGCAGAAACGACACAGCTGTGCCAGCGTGAGGGGGTTCCAGCGGGACTCTGAGGACTGGTAGCTAGGTGCTGAGCACCAGGACAGAGGGACTGGCTGGATTAGTTCCTGCCCAGCGTTGACATGCAGCCATCTCTGGGGCAGGTCAGCTGGGAAACAGCCACACGTAATGCAGCCCAGGGACGACTCGCCCGGCATGGAGATGCAGCCATCTCTGAGGCAGGGCAGCCAGGCCCCATCTCCCTCCCTGCAGTGTGGCTGGAATGTCAGTGACAGCCCTGGGGGGTGCAGCTCCCCTGCTTCCTTGCTGTGGAGCCAAGAGGGATGGGGGGGATGGCAGGGCGCCCCCTCCCTAGCAAGGGGTGGGGCGGTGTCATGGGGGATGGCTGACAACAATGGGGATAATTAGCTCCTGCTCCCGGTACGTCAAGAATGCCTCCCCCGCATGCCCAGCACTGCCTGCCACCCTCCACTCCACCCCCTGGCACATGACCCCCCCCACAGCTTTGAGGGGGGACCAGCCCTCTACAGAGGTAGAGCTGGCCTGTGCGGGGGGGCGCACCATGGGGCACTCTCCCCAGCACTCACAGCTGGGCGCTGGGGGGTGCTGTCCCCTGGCAGTCCGGGCCAGGCATGGGGCAGCATCGTGCTATGGGGAGCAGAAGTTCCCCTGCAGTCGTCGCCAGCGACTCCTCTTCCGATCTTCAATGATTATGCTGTGTTATGTGTAGCTGTTCCCCAACTGCCCTGCCCCAGAGCTGGCTGCATCTCAGTGCCGGCACGAGCTGTCCTTGTACGGCGTTATGTGCAGTTGTTCCCCAGCTGCCGCTCCCCCCCCCAAGCATTCCCTCACCCCTGTTTTTCTGCACCCTGCCCTTCCCTGGAGCTCTCTCTGCTCATCACTGTCTCTGCTCAGCAGCTGGCTGGGGGGGGGTGGAGTTGTGGCAGCTGGCGGGGTGTGAACGGGGAGGAGGCGTGGTGACCTGCTTCCCGCCTGACTCATTCCAGCTAGAGAGTGGGCGAGGGAACACGAGGCAAAGGCAGGCATCCCGGAGCAGGGCTCCAGCCCTGCAGTGCTCCCCTCCCAGGGCCAGGGAGAGAACCCAGGAGTCCTGGCTCCCAGCCCCCCCACACCCACTAGGCCCCACTCCCCTCTTGAAATTGGGGAGAGAACCCAGGAGTCCTGGCTCCCTACGCTCCTCCCCAGCCCCGCTTTGGAACTGGGTGTGAGGCCAATGTAGGACCTCCACCAGCTGGGTGGTTCCTGGTCTGAGCCCCCCTACCCCTCCCCACCCCGTAGCCAGCCATGCACCTCTCCTACAGCTGGCTGTGTGTCCCCCACCATCCCCTTCGTCTGCTGACACAACTTCTGGACCCCCTGCACACTCTTCCCCCCCCCCCACAGCTACCTGTCTCTACAGGCACCTCTCCCGGCCAGCTGGCTGTGTGACCCACTCCCTGCTCCTCCCCCTGGTTTGACCAGCTGACATTCTCCCAAGGGGGGAAACTGAGTCATGTAGAGCTGGTGAGAGTCAACTGCTCAAACAGTCCTGCCTCCCAGCCCCCCTGATGGTTCCAGGCAGGGTTGCTGGGGGCGCGAGGGATCTGGTGGCTATTGGGGTGGGGCCAGGTGCAGGCAGGTGCCAGATCATGGGAATTGCCAGTGCGGACAGATTGGGGGTGGGGGGCTGTGGCACTGGAGCTGGGGGGTGGGGTGCAGTGACAGGGGGGTCACAGAAAGAGGCAATAGAGTGGGGCTCTGGGGGTGTCACAGCTGCTATGGGAGGGTCGCAGGCACGGACAGTTGAGCACCAGATAGGGAGACCCCCGAGGGGTTGGGGGGGTCAGAGAGGGAGACTAGATTGGGGGGGGAATCTGAGGGGTGGGGGGCTGTCAGGTCAGGGGGCAGCAAGGGAAGGGGAAGGCGATTCCCCTGGGAAGTTGCGAGTGCCCTGAGTGCTTGGGGGGGGGGGCGGCATGGGTAGGCTGACCCCTCTCTGCCCCCCAGAACCCTGACTACCATGGCTTCGATGCGGACCCCGTGGTGGACGTGTGGAACATGCGTCTGGCCTTCTTCTTTGGGATCTCCCTCTGCATCGTGGTGGGCTCCACCTTCCTGCACTACCTGCCGGACCACGGGTGAGTGGGGGGCGCAGGGCAGGACCCCGGGGCCCCACAGCACCTGCCCCAAGAACAGGGGTGTCTTAGAACCAGACCCCAGTTGGAAGAACAGCAGGAGAGGGGGCTAGTGGTTAGAGCAAGGGGGTCTGGGAGCCAGGACTCCTGGGTTCTCTCCCTGGCTCTCGGAGGGGAGTAGGGGCTGGTAGGTTAGAACAGAGGGGTCTGGGAGCCAGGACTCCTGGGTTCTCTGAGGGGCAGGGCTCGTTACACGGCTGGGCCACAGGAGCTCTCGGCTTTGCAAGCAGACATGAGCAGCAGCAGCATAAGTTGCTTTTCTTCCGCTGGCTCCATGTGCGTCAGCAGCCCCCCCTTCCCCCCACACATCAGAGCATCTGGCCCCCCTCCGCCCTTTGCCTGCCAGCTCCGACATGGGGCTATCTATATCACAGGGCTAAATATACTGCCGTGGCTGTCAGGCAGGCAGGCAGGCAAGAGCCGCCTGGCTCCCCTGCGCTCCCACACCCTGAGCTTGCCCCAGTACCCCACTGTGGCACTAGGGGGCGCTGTGCTGCGGGGCAGGGGGCTGGGTTGGGGGATGCTGTCCCCTGGCAGTCAGGGCAGGTGCTATGGGATGCAGGGGGCTCGCAAGGCCATGAAGCCTTGTATTCTGGCCGAATCCCTGTGGATCTAGTGGTTGGAGCGGTGGGGGCTGGGAGCCAGGACTCCTCGGTTCTCTCCCTGGCTCTGGGAGAGGAGTGGGGTCTGGTGGTTAGAGCGGGGGGGGGCGCCTGGGAGCCAGGACTGACTCCTCCATCTCCCAGCTGTGCTGATGGCGCATGTCCTCACTGGGGGAGTGGGGGGTCCTGTATCTGGAGGGCGGGGGCCAGGAAATCAGTGCCACAAATGTCTCGAGCCCCTCAGCTAGGCTGGGAGGAGCCTGGGCTGGGCCCATCGCCCGTGGGCTTAGCGAGCGGCTGCCCGGGCTGGGAACTGAGCTGATTCCTCACGTCAGCTGATTCCTCACGGGTGAGTTCTCGCCCGCTCTGTCCAGCTCCCGGCGCGGAGAGCGATACACAGCCCAGCTTTGCTAGGGCCCCCAGTGCTGACCCTCAGCTCCTCTGCTAGCCCAGCCCTGAGCTCCCCCCAGCCCTGCCGGTGCCCCTCACTCCCGACCCGCAGCCCCCTGCTAGCCCAGCCCTGGGCTCCCCCCAGCCCTGCCGGTGCCCCTCACTCCCAACCCGCAGCTCCTGCTCGCCCACCCCCCTTAGTTTCTGTATCTCTGTTCTTGGTGCTGAATCTGACTTTGCCCCCCCCCCCAGCCTTGCTGGGTGTGTGCTCCTGCCCCCATGGATGGGGGAACGCGGCTGCCCCACACACATACTTGATTGGGGGGCTGCCGGATGGCTCTGTGCTGGGGCCGCTCCCGCCAGCCGCCCCGTGGGCTGCCAGGTTATTTCAGGTGCCGATCCAGTGCCTTGGCCCTGCCCTCACCTCTGCCCGCCTCCAGCCGGGCTCCTGGGGCCTTGGCGTGGGAGTTGCATGGGGGTGGGGAATGGGGCAGGGGGTGCTGGACCCCAGTTCTCACCCCCTCTCTCCCCAGCATGCGGAAGTGGGCGCGCCGGGAGGCCGAGCGGACGGTGAAGGAGCGGGAGCGGCTGGGACTGCCCATCCTGGACTCCAATTACTTCGACCCCAGCAAGCTGGTGCTGCCGGACGAGGAGTGAGGGGGGCTGAGCCAACGCCCCCTGGCCCCCCCGGGGCTGTGTGAATAAACCTGCTGAGCCACCTCGCCCTGCCTCCGTCTGTCTATGGGACAGGGAGGGAGGGGGCTTGTGGGGGGACAGGGGAGCCAGGACTCCTGGGTTCCATCCCCAGCCCGGTGACTGTGGCTGGCCCTGGTGGGGGGCTCTAACCTGCGCGGGCTCAGATCCAGGCGGCCCAAGTTCTGGCTCTAGCCATGTGCCCTCTGCCATGGGCGCAGCTGTGGGGCTGTTCCCCAGCCACCCTGCCCCAGAAGTGGCTGCATCTTGGTGCTGGGTGAGCCGTCCCCTGAGCACCGTGCGGGGGCAGGCAGGAGGTGGCCATGGCTGGGGTGAACGGCTCTTTGGAACTGGATGTGAGGCCAACGTAGGACTTCCAGGAACCACCCAGCTGGTGGTCTGGGCCACCCTACACCTCCCCGCCCCATAGCCAGCCATGCACCACTCCTACAGCTGGTTGTGTGTCCCCCACCATCCCCTTCGTCTGCTGACACACCTCCTGGCCCCCCTGCACGCTTCCCCCCCCCCACAGCTTCCTGTCTCTACAGGTGCCCCTCCTGGCCAGCTGTCTGTGTGACCCACTCCCTGCTCCTCCCCCTGTTTTGAGCAGCTGACATTTTCCCAAGGGGGAAACTGAGTCATGAAGAGCCGGTGAGAGTCAACTGCACAAGAGTCCTGCCTCCCAGCCCCCCCCTTCCCAAGCTGGGGAGAGAACCCAGGAGTCCGGACTTCTCTCAGGAGAGGTTCTGTCATTTCTCTGAGACAAGGCCTCGTGCGTCACCACTGGCTCTGCCCTCGTTCAGTGCCGGCTGCTGCTGCCTGTTCACAGCACCAGAAATAGCTTCTCAGCCTGGGGCGAGCAGTCCCCCAGCGGAGTTATAGGGGGCTGTTCCCTAGTTGCCCTGCCCCAGCGGTGGCTGCATCTCAGGACCGGCCATGCCACCCTGTGCAGCCTTACCTGTGGCTGTTCCCAGCTGCTCCACCTCCAGGCTGCCCGGGCTCGGGCCTGGCCCTGGCCAAGGGAGGTAGCTGTGGGGTTGGGGGGTGAGAGACATCCTGGGATGGGCCATGTGGGAATCAGTGCCTGGAGGGGGGTGGGTAGAGCTTGTCTCTGTTAACCCCATGTGGGGCGCTGGGGGACAGCCCCCCCCTTGGGGATTCTAGGCCCCCTGTGCCAAGCAAAGTGGAGTCACCCTGATCCTGGTCAGCACAGCTGGGAGGGGGTGCGGGGAGCCCGGGAGTGAGGGTCACCAGAAGAGCTGGGGCGGGGGGGGGGGCAGGTTGCAGACTCTCAAGTCCCCAGCGAGACGTTTCCTTCTCTCAGCGTCTGCGGCAGACGCTGCAATATTCATGGGGAACCGAACCCCCAGCGGGGCGACGGCTCCATCACGCCAGCCCCCCCATAACCCACCCCTGGGACCCCCACAGCTCTGCCAGTGCCCCTCACTCCTGACCCACAGTCCCCCATAACCTGCCCCTGGGGCCCCCACAGCTCTGCCAGTGCCCCTCACTCCTGACCCACAGTCCCCCATAACCTGCCCCTGGGGCCCCCACAGCTCTGCCAGTGCCCCTCACTCCTGACCCGCAGCCCCTCATAACTCACCCCTGGTGTCCCGCGGCTCTGCTGGTGCCCCCAATTGCAACCACAGCCCCCCATAACCCACCCCTGGGTTCCCCCGCAGCTCCGCTAGTGCCACTCACTCCCGACCTGCAGCCCCCCGCTAGCCCAGGCCCCCCCGAGTCCTGCCGATGCCCCTCACTCCCGATTCGCGGCCCCCACGCTGTAACCACTAGAGTCCCATCCCTACCCGTATCAGGGAAGAGAACCCAGGAGTCCTGGCTCCCCCCGCCCTCCTGTTGCCGACCTATTTCTCTTGCTCTCTCCCGTGCGCTCCGCCCCGCGCGGCTCCGGGCTGGGCTGGGCTCAGAGTCCCCGACGGATCCGGGCAGGCAGGAGCCGGGAGCCGGGCTCCGGGACATGGCCCCCTGCGCCCGCGGACGGCGGTGACTGGACCCAGCCCCAGGAAAGGCGTGGGGAGGGGAGGGAAGCCAGGACTCCTGGGTTCTCTCCCCGGCTCGGGGAGGGGAGCGGGGTCTAGTGGTTAGAGCAGGGAGCTGGGAGCCAGGACTCCTGGGTTCTCTCCCTGGCTTGGGAGGGGAGCGGGTTCTGGCGGTTACATGGTGGGAAGGTTGCTGTGGTCTCTGTGGGGTGGCAGCTCTAGGCACATTCTGCTTGGAAGGGAACCAGTCGGTGAAGTCTGGCAAAGTTAGAAGGAGCTGAAGACTGGCCCCCTGCAAAGGGGGTCTGGGCTGGCCCCAGGGCAGCACTAGGGGGCTCTTTGCTGCGGGGCTGGGCTGGGCTGGGCAGGGGGCTTCCTTTCTCCCCTGGCACCCAGGGCTGGGCATTGCAGGGGCTCCATGCTGCAGGGAGCAGGATTGGGGGTGGGTGGGCAGGGGACTTTCTCCCTTAGCAGTCAGGGCTGGGCACTGGGGGGCACCATGCTGTGGAGTGGGGGGATGGGCGGGGGCACTCTCCCCAGGCCCATCAGGGACGGGTGCTGGTGGGGGACTTGTGTGGGGGGAGAGCTCCCCGATTTTACTCACTGATGCAAGTGGCTCTCACTTGCCAACAGGTGATCTGGGCATTTTCAGTTCTCAGCCTCTGCCCCGACTCTTTTGCCCTGCTCTGTGTGTGAGTGTGCGTAGGTGCCTTCTGCTGGAGGGGCCAGGCCCTGCACTGTGTTGGGGTGCCCAGATGTAGTGTGTTGTTATTTCCATTTGCGTGTTTGCAATGATGTGTTGTGTGTGGCTTTGCGCCTGTGCACTTGCACGATGTGGCCCAGGTGCATTGTGTGTCTGTTCCGTGTGCGGTGTTGTGTCAGAGTGTTGAGTGCAGTTGTGGTGTTTGTGTGGTTACTGTGGTGCATGGTGTGTTTGTTTCACAGGTCGTGTTCTGTGGTGTGGGGCTTTATTTCGTGTTGTGTGTATGTCTGTGCATGTCTGGGGTCTGCTGTGTGTATTGCAGTGCATGTGTGCGACTGTGTTGTCTGTTGCAATGTGCGCTCCTGGCTGTGGTGCATGTTGCAGCGTGTGTGTGGTGGTAGTGTGTGTGTCACAGTATGTGCGCATGGTTGTCTTTGCATGGTGCGTATGTCACTGCATGTGTATGTGCGATTGCCTTGTGTGCATCGAGGTGTGTGTACAGTTGTAGTGCATGTGCGCAGTTGTGGGCGTATGTGTGAGGTTCTGTGGTGCATGTCGCATTGTGTATGCGATTGTGCTCTGTGTGCTGCAGTGTGTGTGCAGGTGTGTAGTGTATGTGTCGCAGTGTGTATCTGGTTGTGGGGTGCGTGTGTCACACTGTGTCTGCGGTTGTGCAGTGCGTGAGTTGCAGTGTGTGTGCAGTTGTGCGATGCGTGTTTCGCAGCATGTGTGGTTGTGCAATGCGTGTGTTGTGGCATGTGTGGTTGTGTGATGCATGTGTCACCATGTGTGTGCGGGTGTGCGGTGCGGGTCTCACAGTCTGTGTGTGGGTTGTTGGTGCCCCTCCCCCTGCCAGGTTACACCAGGTTCGGGTTCCTGTTGACTTAAAGCTGCTGTAGCTGGGTTGCCATGGTGACGGCTGGGGTTCTCGGGGTTACCGTGGTGATAGGAGGGGTCTGGGACCATCCAGCCGGTTGTCACTGCTCAGCGCCCAGGGCGGGGGGGTGGCAGGCAGGGGGGTCCCTGCTCACTCAGCCCTGCCCCCCAGCCGTGCCGGTGCCCCTCACTCCCGACCCGCAGCCCCCTGCCAGCCCAGCCCTGCCCCCCCAGCCCTGCCGGTGCCCCTCGCTCCTGACTCGCAACCCCTGCCAACCCAGCCCTGGATCCCACTGTCTGGGTCACTGGCTCTGCCAGCCGGGCCCGGCTTTGCTGGGATCAGAACCCAGGAGGCAGTGGCTGCCCATCAGTTTGATACCCTGGGTGGGGAACTGGCTCTGGGAGGGGAGTGGGGTCTGGTGGGGGGGGGGGCTGGGAGCCAGGACTCCTGGGTTCTCTTCCCAGCTCTGGGAGGGGGCTTCCAAGTCTCTGCCAGGAGGTGATGGGAGCCCGGTTGGAATTTCGAGGAGAGCCAAGGTCCCGAATCCCACGGGCCCCAGCGCTGCCCCCAGCCAGGTCCCATAAGGAGCCGTTTCTGGCAAGCGAGTTCCAGCCCCAGGATAAAGGGTCTGGCTGGCTCAGCGGGGAGCGCCGGGCTGCAGAAAGTAGGTGGGGGGCTGTGTGGAGGGTGCTGGACTGCAGGGCGCAGGGAGGAGGGCAGGGTGGGGGGTGTTGGCTATGTCTGATTCCCCCACCTCCCCCCACAGGATGCCGTGGGGGTGTCTCCAGCTGCGGGAGGAGAAGAACTACAACTCTGTGGGTGACATCACAGACAAGTATGAAATCGGGGAGCTGCTGAGTGCGTGAGTATCTGGGGGGGGCTGCCCCCCACAGCCTGGCCACAAAGACTCCCCCTCCCACAGTGACTCACTCCCCGGCTTGCTCATGTCCCTCAGTCTCCTTGTCTGCTGGGCAGGGGAGGGGGGTAATTTTACCAGACTCCAGGGGAGCCCCCCCCAAAACATCTGGCACTTGGACAAACGGGGCAGGCTAGGGCCTCTCAATTCTACCAGTGGGTGGGGAGCCTGGGGAGATGGGGCGGGAAACCCTTGGCTGAGCACAGGGACAGGCGTCAGGACGGAGCTAGGCCCTGGCGTCGCACATCTGGGAGGGGGGGCGCGTGGGTGCTCCAAGCTCCCCCCCCAGCCTCCCCCCGGCCCCTCTATTGGTGGGCTGATCCACTTCCATCCCCGCAGCGCAGCAGAGTCTGCCTGGGCCGGGCCGTGCTGCGCAGAACACTGGCCAGCGGGGGGAAACTGAGGCACACGCTATGCTGGGAAGGGTAGTGCCAGTAATTCATGGTGGCAGCAGGGTGCTGGGCAGCTGTTGGGGGGTTACAGAGGGGGTGGGACACAGGGGTAGCTGAGGGGGGCTGGCTACGGGGGGCTGTGTGACGTCTCCCCCGCCCATCCCTTCAGGAAGGAGTTCTGCGAGCTGTGCCTGGCCCGTGAGCGCCGGACCGACCGGCTTGTCGTGTGCAAGCGGTTCCGGAAGAAGGACGGCAGGAAGGTTCGCCAGGCGGCCCGCAATGAGATCCTCATCCTGAAGATGTATGTGCCAGAGCCGACCCCCACCCTTGCAACTGGGCCGGGAGTACTGGCCCCAGGCTCGGGGAGCCCTGAAAGCCTTCGGCATCGCAGCTCCTGAGTCCCTTTCTCCAGTCACCTGCCCCTCCTGCACCCGATGGGTAGCACAGCAATATACAAGGGGAAACTGAGGCAGGCCTGGCCTTCAGAAAATCCCTGTGTGGTTGCACATTTCTGGCCTTGCTGTGTCTCTCTGTCGGCCCCCCCAGCACTGTTCCCCTTTGCTCTGCAGCTCGGGGGGGCCCTTGCCCCATCGCCCTGCCCAGGGGTGAGGAGGAGGGGGGTGTCCCTGCCTCTGGGGTTCCCATTGTGAATGACTCTGGCCTCCAGCCAGTCCTTCCCCTTTGTGCTCAGTGCATGGCGGAGGGAAACTGTGGCAGGCTCGGGTGTCCTGGCGCTTGCCAGAATTGCCATGTGGGAATTGGGGCGTCTCTTTGGGCAAGAGCCCGCATGTATCTGCTGTGCCAGGTGTGGGGGGGTATCCCTCTGCAGAGGGGGAGGGGAGGCCGGGGGGCTCCCAGCAGCAGGGCAGGGCAGGGCAAGCTGGGGGCAGGAAGGAAGCTGTGCCAATTGCTTGACCCCCCAATTTCTTCTCTCCCCCCCCAGGGTGAGTCACCCCAACATCCTCCAGCTGATCGACACCTTTGAGACTCGCAGGGAATTTTACATCATCCAGGAGTTGTGAGTTCAGGGGCCTGGGAGCGGGGGTGACATTGGGGCAGGGAACAGGGTGGGGGGTCCCATGGTTGTGGGGGGACGCCAGGGTTTGGGGAGGATTGGCTGGGGGCTGATCCCATCCTGGGAGCAGAGGGAAATGGGGGGAGTGAGAGGATATGGATGGGGGGACCCCCAGGGCTGGGAGCAGGGGGGAGGGGACCCCAGGGAGGGAACAGGGGGCTTCAGGCTCATGGGGAGCTCGGGGGTCCCCCAGGGCTGAGCCAGCCCGGTGCCACCCCCTGCAGGGCGACGGGCGGGGACGTGTTCGACTGGATTCTGGACCTGGGCTGCTACACGGAGCGAGACGCCAGCAGCCTGATCCGGCAGGTGCTGGAGGCCCTGGCCTATCTGCACAGCCTGCGCATTGTGCACCGCAACCTCAAGGTCAGGGAGCCAGGCCTCTGGGCTGCCCCCAGCCCCGCTCTATCCACTGAGCCCCACTGTCCTCCCAGAGCCAGAGAGAACCCAGGCATCCTGGCTCCCAGCGCCCGCCTCGCTGTAGCCACTAGACCCCACTCCCCTCCCAGAGCTGGGGAGAGAACCCAGGAGTCCTGGCTGCCAGGCCCCCAGGTTTCATGCATAGCAAGGCTCGCTGGCTGGTTTCTTTAGCTCACATCCCCCCCTAGTGGCCACTTCTGTGCCATGAGGGTGAGGTGGGGGTTTAAGGGGTAGGGGCAGTCTGGGAGTGGGGAAAGGGGTGGAGTGTGGTGGGGCAAGCTGGTGGGAAGGGAGGGGGCGGTGTGTGGCGCTTGCAGGGGAGGGGACGGTGTAGGGCTGGCGGGGGAAGGGGCGCTGTGGGGCTGGTGCTGTGGGACTGGCAGGGGGTCTGACGCCCGGTGCGCCCCCCAGCTGGAGAACCTGGTCTATCACACCCAGCAAAGCCACGCGAAGGTCGTGCTCCGAGATTTCTATCTGTCGCGCTTCGAGAACGGAGCCATCACCGAGCCCTGTGGGACGCCCGAGTACCTGGGTACGTCCCCCCATCACCCCGAGTACCTGGGTACGGCCCCCATCCTCTCAAATACCTGGGTACCCCCCTGAGTACCTGGGCATGGCCCCCATCCCCTCAAATACCTGGGTACCCCCCCAAGTACCTGGGTACAGCCCCCCCCATTCCTCCCAAGTACCTAGGTACACCCCTCCCATCACCCCAAGTACCTGGGTATGGTACCTCGATACGGCCCCCCCATTCCTCCCAAATACCTGGGTACGCTCCCCCTGAGTATCTGGGTATGGCCTCCCATTGCCCCAAGTACCTGGGTATGCCCCCCCGAGTATCTGGGTATGGCCCCCCCATCCCGTAGAATACCTAGGTACCCCCCCGATTACCTGGGTATGCCCCTCCTATGGCCCTGAGTACCCAGGTACAGCCCCCCATCCCCTTGAATACCTGGGTATGCCACCCCAAGTACCTGGGTATGGTCCCCATTCCCCCCAAACACCTGGGTATGCCCCCCAAGTACCTGGGTATGGCCCACCCTTTCTCCGAGTACCTGGATACCCCCCTGAATACCTGGGTATGGCCCCCCATCCCTCCGAGTACCTGGGAACGCCCCCCTAAGTATCTTGATATGCCCCCCCCATTCCCCCCAAGTACCTGGGTATGCCCCCCTGTGATTACCTGGGTATGGCCCCCCATCACATCCCAGGACCTGGGTATGGCCCCCATCTCCCCACCCTGAGTATCTGGGTACAGCCTCCTCTGTCCCCCACTTGAGTATCTGGGTATGGCCCCCATTCCCCCACACCCTTGAGTACCTGCTGTGAAGGTTCTTCCCCCACTCTGAACTCTAGGGTACTGATGTGGGGACCTGCATGACAACCCCCTAAGCTTATTTTTACCAGCTTAGGTTAAAACTCCCCCAAGGTAGAAACTATTTTACCTTTTGCCCTTGGACTTTATTGCTGCCACCACCAAGCGTCTAACAAATAGATAACAGGGAAAGAGCCTGCTTGGAAACCTCTTTCCCTCCAAAATCCTCCCCAAACCCTACACCCCCTTTCCTGGGAAAGGTTTGATAAAAATCCTCACCAATTTGCCTAGGTGAACACAGACCCAAACCCTTGGATCTTAAGAACGCTGAAGAAGCAATCAGGTTCTTAAAAGAAGAATTTTAATAGAAGAAAAAGTAAAAGAATCACCTCTGTCAAATCAGGATGGTAACTACCTTGCAGGGTGATCAGATTCAAAACAGAGAATCCCTCTAGGCAAAACCTTCAGTGACAAAAAGACACAAAACCAGGAATCTCCATTCCCTCCAGCCCAGCTATTTTCTCAGCCATTTCAAGGAATCAGAAACTAACCAGATCTAGTGAGATTCCTTGCCAAGTTCTAAGACTCCAGCCCTGTTCTGTCCACACGGACAGAGGGACAGGATTTGTTTTCTCCCCCCTCCAGCTTTGAAAGTATCTTGTCCCCTCCTTGGTCATCTTGGTCAGGGGCCCGCGAGGTTACCTGAGCTTCTTAACCCTTTACAGGTGAAAGGGTTTTGCCCCTGGCCAGGAGGGATTTTAAAGGTGTTTACTCTTCCCTTTATATTTATGACACCTGCGTACCATCCCCCTCATGCCTGAGTACTTGGGCATGGACCCCTGCCCCCCAAGTACCTGGGTATTCCCTCACCCCCCCAAGTACCTGGATACGCCCCCCCAAGTACCTGAGTACGGCCTCCTATCCCCCTGAGTACCTGGGTATGCCCCCCCGAGTACCGGCGTACTCCCCTCCCATTGCCCCGAGTACCTGGGTATGGGCCCCCCATCCCCCCAAGTACCTGGGTACAGCCCCCCATCCTCCTGAGTACCTGGGTAGGCCTCTCCTATCGCCCCGAGTACCTGGGTACCCTCCGCAGTCCCTGGGTATGGCCCCCCACCCCCCCAAGTACCTGGGTATGGGACCCTCCCCTGAGTACTGCCCCCCTCCCTGCCCCTGAGTACCTGGGTATGACCCCCCCTCCACCCCCTGAGTACCTGGGTATGGGACCCTCCCCTGAGCACCACTGCCCCACCCCCACTTCTGACCTCATCTCCCGCCGTTGCATCTGGGGGTCTCACCCTGTCTCTCTCTGCCCCCAGCTCCCGAGGTCATCGCTCGCCAGCACTATGGCCGCCCCGTGGACTGCTGGGCTGTGGGGGTTATCCTCTTCATCCTGTGAGTGGGGCTAGGGCCCCGGGGAGTCGGGAGGTGTCAGGGCAGGGGGGGTCATGGCTAGGGTTCAGGGGAGTGGCATTAGGGTATCCCTGGGACCCCATGACCCCGCCTGACTGCCCCTCCCCCGCAGCCTGTCGGGGAACCCCCCATTCTACGCTGAGCCGGAGCAGGAGTCCGGCCGGGGGCAGGACCGGCAGCTCTTCCGTCAGATCCTGGCTGGGGATTACAGCTTCGACCCCCCCTACTGGGACGAGATCTCCCCCGCCGGTGAGTCCCCAGCCCTCCACAGTCCCCCACAGCTTCGACCCCCCCCTACTGGGACGAGATCACCCCGCCGGTGAGTCCCCAGCCCCCCACAGTCCCCCCACTGCCCCGACCCCCCTACTGCGACAAGATCTCCCCCGCCGGTGAGTCCCCAGCCCCCCACTACCCTGAGCCCCCTACTGGGACGAGATCTCCCCCGCCGGTGAGTCCCCAGCCCCCCACAGTCCCCCACTGCCCCGACCCCCCCTACTGGGACAAGATCTCCCCTGCCAGTGAGTCCACAGCCCCCCACAGCTTCGACCCCCCACTACTGGGATGAGATCTCCCCTGCCGGTGAGTCCCCAGCCCCGCACAGCTTCGACCCCCCCCCCACTGGGATGAGATCTCCCCTGCTGGTGAGTCCCCAGCCCCCCACTGCCCTGCACTGTCCCCCACAGTGCCGACCCACCCTGCTGTGACAAGGTCTCTCCCACTGATGAGACCCCCTGGACCTCACTCTTCTTCCCCCATGTTCCTGCCACTCTGGGATGGGGGGGCATTCACCCCTCACTGACCCTCCCCTGTCCCCCATTGCAGCCAAGAAGCTGGTGTCGCAGCTGCTGGACGTGGATCAGGACCAGAGGATCACGGCACAGGAGGCCCTGGGACACATCTGGTGAGGAGCGGGGGGCTGGGGGGCAGGGCAGGTGAGTGGGGGAGGGTCAGAGCGAGTGAGTGGGGGGATGGATGAGTGGGGGGAGGGGCAGGCAAGTGGGGGGTGGGCATGGGGGAGTATGGAGGTTGAAGGGGGGTCACTCACTCTCAGCTGGGGGGCAGAGAGGTACATGGAGCCATCTGACCAGGGGGTGGAGGGTGGCGGCTCTCTGCTGCAGGGCCTTAGCTGACACCCCTGGTTCAGGGTCAGCTCCCCCCAAACTGCTCCTCACAGCCCAGGCTAATGGCTGCCTATGTTTCCCCCACACACACCGGGTCTTTTTGTGCCTCCCACCCACACGATCATCCTCGTCCCCCCCATCTACACCCCACATCCCCCCAATCACCCCTCCCCCATCTCACCTTCATCCACCACCCCTGATCCCCACCCCGACCTGGCCACCCCACTGCATCCTTCCCCCATTCTGGACACCCCTCAACACCGACCCCCCAGGATCGTGGGCAATGTGGCTTCGGAAAAGAACCTCAAGGAGGGGGTCTGTGCCCAGATCGAGAAGAACTTTGCCAAAGCCAAATGGCGGGTGAGTTTCTCCAGGGGTATTGGAGGGCACCATGGAGTGGAGGGCTGGGCAGGGGGCACTCTCCTTTGGCAGTCAGGGCCGAGGCTGGGCGGTGCCGTGGGGCGGGGTGGGGGCTGGGCAGGGGTTGCTCTCTCCTGGCAGTCAGGGCCGAGGCTGGGTGGTGCTGTGGGGCGGGAGAGGTGCTGGGCCAGGGGCGCTCTCCCCTGGCAGGCTGGGCCAGGTGCGGGGGGGTGCTGTGGGGCAGGGGGCGCTCTCCCCTGGCAGGCTGGGCCGGGTGTTGGGGGGTGCCGTGGGGGGACAGTGAGGGGTGTATTGTGGGACTCTCTGACCCTCTCCCCTCTCCCCACAGAAGGCCATTCAAGTCACCACCTTCATGCAGCGGCTCCGTGCCCTGGAGCCTGGCGCCCGCCCCCCCATGTCGCTCCCCGAGGTGATGGTGGAGGAGCCCCACCCCACAGAACCCCCCACCACGGGGCGACCGAGTGAGCCAGCAGAGCCCACAGAAGAAAAGACTCAATAACCCCTTTGTACAGCTCCATGCACCCAGATCCGACCCAGCACCCCCTAGAGGGGAAAGGCCCCGGGTCCCACTCCCAACCTGGCTCTGTCCCCAAACGTGCCCCCAGCTCAGGACCGGCCCACGGCACTGGGATGTGCATGTCCATCCACCAGGCCAGCTGCATGTTTTATGAAGATGCTATTTTAATACAGAAATCCCAGGCTGCCCCCCCCGCGCGGAATTGATCTTGTCCCCCCTGCCCCTACAGGGAGCCTGGAAATAACAAAATAAACAGAGATTTTGTCTCTGGAAGCTTTTATGGTCAGTTCTTCCTCTGTCGTCCCCCCAAGGCAGGCGAGGAACAGCCTGGAGCAGTAGGATGGGAGAGAAGGATCTAACTGCTAGACCCCACTCCCTTCCCGGTGCCGAGAATAGAACCCAGGAGTCCTGGTTCCCAGCCCCCCTGCTCTAACCCACCAGATTCCACTCCCCTCCCAGAGCTGGGGAGAGAACCCAGCCCCCCACCCCCTGACTCTAACCCACCAGATCCCACTCCCCTCCCAGAGCCAGGGATAAAAGCAAAGGAAATTCCATGCAAACTCCGTTGGTTAAAAGACGACGATTGAGGCGGCCAAGCAAGGTCTGGGGGGTTCAGACACCCCAGGATTCATAGCAGCAGGAGTACGCCTGGTAAAGTCACTGCTGCGTGTGGCACAGGATCCTCACCAACCATCAGGCACTTGTCTCAGCCACTGGGGAAATGGACGTGGCAGAGTGGGGAAACTGAGGCAGGGCTGTATCTGTTGGAGGCCGGGGTATGGCCACCTGAGTACGAGGCCGTCCTGCTTCCCTCACCCCACACCCACCAACTGGTGGGGCGTCCTACAGACCTAGCCCCGGGGCACAGCCCGCTTCGGGCGTTGCAGGAGGTAGGGAGTGGCGCCAACATCTCTCTGTGATGGGGTCATTGCCACCATCAAGGTGGCCCAAAGGGGCAGAGTTAAGGAGATGGGCACTGGAGACCCATCCAGCCGCGCCCCACCAGCACCCCTCTGTCTGTCTGTCCACCGCCATCGCCCCGGTGATCTCTCCCCCATGTCCCTGTCCCTATGTCTGTCCCCGTGTCTGTCTGGCCTTCCCTGCGCCCCCAGGACTACAGCCCCCAGTAGGCCCCGCGCGGTCGGGCCGGACCATCCCGCTGGCAGGAGGGGGGGCCGCGTCTCGGAGCCATGCGGATGCGGGCAGGGGGGCGGGCACCCCTCCTCCCGGGATGGTTCGGCCCCGCGCCCCCGCGTGGCGCGTGGTTCAGCCCGAGCCCGGAGGGTCCGTCAGCGGCGGGAGCGGCGCGAGGGAGAGAGAGAGAGAGAGGGGTGAGCGCGGGGAGCACAAGGGGCGGGGCTCTGGGGGGCGCCTGGGTAAGGGGGAGCAGGGGGCCTGGGTAAGGGGGGCGGGGCTCTGGGGGGCGCAAGGGGGCCGGGTAAGAAGGGAGAGGGTGGGGGAGCTGGGGAGCCCGGGTAAGGGGGAGCTGGGGGGCACAGGGGTGGGGGAGCAGGGGGCACGGGTAAGGGGGAGCAGGGGGTGGGGGGAGCTGGGGGGCACGGGTAAGGGATAAGGGGGAGCAGGGGGCATGGGTAAGGGGGAGCAGGGGGACACAGGGGTGGGGGGAGCTGGGGAGCACGGGTAAGGGGGAGCTGGGGGGCACAGGGGTGGGGGGAGCTGGGGGGCACGGGTAAGGGATAAGGGGGAGCAGGGGGCATGGGTAAGGGGGAGCAGGGGGACACAGGGGTGGGGGGAGCTGGGGAGCACGGTAAGGGGGAGCATGGGTGGATCGCTACGGGACCCTCAGAGGAGGCAGGAGGGCTGTAGGAGGGATGGGCAGGGGTGCCCTTATGGGGGGGCCCCCTGGAGGCAGGTAGAGTGGGGTGGGGGCACCTTGGGGGGGGAAATCAGTGGGGACCAGAGGGGGTGGGGGATAGTAGGGAAGGGACCCTTGGGGGGAGATGTTGGGGAATGTAAGGAGGTATGTGGGGGTCAGGAGGTGGAGGAGGGGGGCTGGGGGGTGATGACTGAGCTAGGAAACGGGATTCACAGCCAGTGGGGTGAGGAGTATGGAGGGCACGAGGGTGTGGCTGGGAGAAGGGAGATGGGGGCATCATTGGTAGGGAGTGGGGGGCACAGCCCTTGGTGGTGGTGGGGAATAGGGAAAGGAGGGGGAATTCACCACGTGACCCTGACGTTTTGTTATTAGGGGTGTGAGTGGAGACCCCTCTTTGTATGCTGCCCCCCCAACTGTCTGGTTTGCTCCTCTCTGCCCAGAGAATCCTTTGTACCCCCATTGTGCTGGGGGGGCTGCTTTGGCTGCCCCCGAAATGTCTGATCCTTTGCTGAGAGTCAGCGACGCTCAACGTATATCTAGCCTCCACTCCCTGCCCCACACTTCTGTGTAGTGTATTGGTTGCGGGCTGGGAGCCAGGACTCCTGGGTTCTCTCCCTGGCTCTGGGAGGGGAGTGAGGTCTAGTGGATTAGAGCAGGGGAGGCTGGAATCCAGGACTGCTGCATATTGGCTTTCGCACATGCTGCGTGTTTTTGTGCAAATAACTTCCCTTCTCCCTGCCTCAGTTTCCCCATCTTGGCGCCCAGGGGACACTTTCTCGCTGTTGGGGAAGTCCAGAGAGACCCGGGGTTGAAAGCTGTGTCAGCCTTTCCTTGCCCATCATTGATTGTCACTCGTTTGGACCTTCCCCAAACTGGCTTTTTGTTGGCCTGGTCTGCTGATTGGAGCAATTTTGCGGATGCTGATTTGCATGTGTGCATCTCATTTCTTTGTAACCCCCCCCACCCCCAAATCCAGTTACTGATGGCTCTTCCCACTCGCTTGAGCTCTGAAAGGGGACAGCTTAGAGATTCAGGTTTGGGGGACCAATATGGGCCTTGGAGAAGGTTCCCTCGGTGAAGATGGGGTTTGATCTAGCTGAGGTAGGAAGGGTTGAGGTCCTGCCAAGCTGGTTATCAATGAGTGCCCTGCCCTGTGCGTGTAGTTGTGTTTTTCACTCCCAGGTGCGATGCTCTCGACACCGGTGTGGAGGAACATACAAGGGATGGTCACGGGGTGTGATCCTGGGATGCTCTGGAGCGATCTAGACAATTAGCCAAAGGGCCTTTGACGAAAACAACAAATTGGTTTCTTGCAGCCAACAAGAAAAGAAAAACAAACCAGAGCTGGGAAATTCCACATGCAAAAACTTAGTTGAGAGTCAAAAAAATCCACCTAAGGAAAGTCAGACTGAAACCTGTGTTAATGGGACCAAAATCACAGTGACGGCTGGGAAATCGCACCAGCAAAACTTAGATTAGGTTTGTGATTGTTTGGGGTTTGGCCAAGTAGAGCCCTGTCAGGCCAGGCACTGTGCAAGCCACTTGACTAAGATCAGGGCCCCATTGTGCCGGGCACTGTGCAGACCCTAACCGAGATCAGGGCCCCCTGTCATACCAGGTGCTGTCCAGATCCCAACCGAGATCAAGGCCCCCTGTCATGCTGGGCGCTGCTCAGACCCCGAATAGTCAGACTCCAGGGCTTTGCCGAGAGGGCGCTATGGGTCACGGGGTCAGAGCATGCAGGGCGTCTGCCAGTCCTGCCCCGGCTCCTGAGAACGAGGAGCCCTTCGATGCCATGGACAGGGGTTGTACTCAAAGGTAGCGGGAGATGTTAGCCAGTGGGACTCCCTGCCACTGGTTGTCATTGACGCCAAGAACCCGGCCTTTCCCCATCAGCTCTTAGGGCGACGCTGTGGCCAGGAGGGCTAATCCAGGGGGAATTCTCCAGTCTGTGCCATGTGTGTGAGATTGGACGGGGTAACAGACCCTTCTGGCCTTAGGGCCCTGGCTGTACGGATTGAGCTGGATTCACACCACTCCCCCCCATCCGCCAAGGATCCGGGGTTTTTCTAAACCAGGTTGACGCGTTCTGGAAGTGATAGTGAGCCTCTTCCCTCAGGGATTAAACTCAACTTTAATTATTACTGGGGGACTGAGCTAACGTGGGGGGCAAATAACCACCCCCTTCCAGGGTAATTCCCTCTTCCTGTGTGGCTGGCGAGGGCTGGAGCCAGGATACCGGGCTAGATGTGCCCTTCTGATCCTGGGTGTGCACCTCTCCGGGCCCCATTACACTATCCCAGAGTTTGAGGGCAGAAGGGGTCTCTAGACCACCCAGGCTGGCCTCCCAGATAGGCCAGAGCAGGTCTAGGGGCTCTTCTCCACCCCCTCGGCAGTCACCCCCCCCCAGAACTGGGCACAGGGCTCCAGGATCGGTCCTGCCGGGAGGGAAAAGAGCAGGCCTCGCCCCCTCCAGCAGGGACAGGGACGCACACAGGGCAGGGCTCAGAGTCCTGCTCTGGGTGGGCCTCGCTGTCACCCCCTTGCCATAGCAGGGTCCCTGAGCTCCCCCCTGCCTGGGGCTTCCTGGGCCCCCCAATCTTCCCCTCTCACTGTTATTTCCCCTTCTTTCTGTCTGGGAGGGAAGTTAGGTCTAGGGATTAGGACAGGGGGGCTGGGTGCCATGACTCCTGGGTTCTCTCCCTGACTCTGCTATGGGGCTAAAAGCAGTCATGCTGCTGTTCCCACTGGGGCTCTGAGCCTCGACCCGCATGTCAGGACCCAGAGCCCCAGTGGGCTGTGCCGTGCCGTGTGAAGCGCGCCGCGCCAGTCCGAGTCACTGGATCCGGGCTCAGGCTCGCGGGCAAGGGGCTGGGTTTGCAGCGCGGCCAGTGCTTCCTCAGCACGTACAGCAAGCGCTGGCTGGATGGGGCGAGCGACCCGCTTGGAATGGGGCAGAGGCCAGGCTGGCTCGCTGAGTGCGGGTAGCTGTGGCCTGTGCCACTGTGTGTGGGGGCGGGCGTGTGTGTGTGTGTGGGGGCGGGCTCTGGATTTGCTTCATCCTGTGGGCAGCCCACTTTGTGTCCAAATTTAATGAATGTCCCCATGGTTATCTGGTGGGGAGTGAGGACCACAGCACTGCCCCATGCCCCGCCCCTTCCCTCTTCTGCCCTGCCGCATGCCCCACCCCTTCCCTCTCCTGCCCTGCCCCCACGCCCCGGCCTTTCCCTCTCCCGCCCCCCCAGCCCTGCTCCATGCCCCGCCACTTCCCTCTCTGGCCCCCCAGCCCTGCCCCATGCCCTGCCCCTTCCCTCTCCTGCCCTGCACCCATGCCCTTTCCCTCTCCCGCCCCCCTGCCCTGCCCCATGCCCTGCCCCTTCCCTCTCCCACCCCCCATCCCCTGCCCCCTCCCTCTCCTGCCCTGCCCCCACGCCCCGGCCTTTCCCTCTCCCGCCCCCCAGTCCTGCCCCATGCCCCGCCCCTTCCCTCTCCCGCCCCCCATGCTCTGCCCCTTCCCTCTCCTGCCCTCCCAGCCCTGCCCCATGCCCCGCCCCTTCCCTCTCTGGCCCCCCAGCCCTGCCCCATGCCCTGCCCCTTCCCTCTCCTGCCCTGCACCCATGCCCTTTCCCTCTCTCGCCCCCCAGCCCCGCCCCTCCACTCACTCCCTGTGGGAGACCTGAGGGGGCGTGGTCATTATTATTCATTATGGTCTGCATTATTCATGAGGTGGGCGGAGCTCTGTCCCGTCCGGCTCCTCATCTCACATCCGGGTGTCCGCGGCCGGCAGGGGGCGTGTCCCAGGTCACGGGGCGGGCCGCCCTCCCTTCCAGCCAATGGGCAGGCGGCGTAAGCATCGCGGGGGGCGTCGGTGGCGCCGGGCGGCCTATGGGCGGTGGGGGGCGGGGCCTGGCGTGCGCCGCGAGCGGGGGGTTTTTGTTCCGGGCCCGGCAGCCGCCATCTTGTGAGAGGAGCCGAGCGGGGGAAGCGAGCGGGGCCGAGCCGGGCCGGGGCAGCCTCATTGGTAACTGAGAACCGGGCCCCGAAGCGGACCCCCCGCGAGACCGGACCCGGCTGGCTGGGAACCGCCCCCCCGGACCGGACCGAACCCCCCCCCGAGACCGGGCCCGGCTGGCTGGGAACCGCCCCCCCCCGAGACCGGGCCCGGCTGGCTGGGAACCGCCCCCCCCAGACTGGGCTTCGAACCGGGCCGGGCTCACTAGTTTTGGGATCCCGGGCCCAACCCCCCGTCCCTGGTTCTCCTTGGGCTGAGAAGTGCCTGGGATGGGGGCCAAACCCCCCCTGGGACTGACCCCCAACCCCCCGGGCCGGGATCCCTCGCCCGGCCAGTGTCCCCTTCCCCCTTGATTCCCCTGATCCCTCCACGGCCCCCAAACCTAGCCAGGGTCCCTCTCCTGGCTCCTCAGTGGGCGCTGGTAGGTCGAAGCAGGGGGGCTGGGAGCCAGGACTCCTGGGTTCTCTCCCCGGCTCTGGGAGGGGAGAGGGGTCTAGGAGGCGAGAGCATGTCCCTCCCAGAGCTGGGGATAGGACCTAGGAGTCCTGGTTCCCAGCTCCTAGACTCCCTCCCAGCCCTAGGTGTGTTCATTTCAGCTGCATATCTGGCTGGCCCAGCCCTACTTTCCCAGCAGTGCTAGGCCTGGGGGGGTCTCTGGGGATGGCAATTTCTATCGGAGAAAACATGACTCCAAGTAGTGAAGAGCCACCTAGCAGTCTAGGGCCTCCTGCTCTCCTGCCCAGCTGGGGCTGTTCCCTCTTCCCCCACCGCACCCCATCTGCCATCCTCGCTGCCTTGGCTTGGAGGATTCCCCGTGAAAGCCCCTGACTTCCCTGAGGAGAAATCCCGGGCTAGCCCCTGGTGTGACTGACAGTCAGCTGCCGCCCCCCTCCCTCCCGTCTTGTGCCCTCTGAGCCTTCGGGCACCGGGGCAGGGGGTGTCGCTCATCTCGGCCTCTAACCCAGCCGAGAAGATGAGGCCCGTGCCAGAGGGAGCCCTTAGACACAGGGGGTCACAGCAAGAATGATTGTTGGGGGGGGGGTTAAACCCCAAGAGCTGAGTCAGCCTTGCCTTCAGGCCTGTGGCAGTGAGGCACTGCTTCCCGCTCCCCTTCCTCTCCATTTCGTCTGGCCTGACAGGCTATGGATCAGCCCTCGACCCACCTGGTGGCTTTTTCTGGCCCTAAATGGCCTCTCAGCTCAGTGAGGGGACGCATGTGCTTCGTGAGCCCGCTGCCACTGAAAAGCAGTGGGTTGTCAGCACCTCGCGAATGCTGCGGCTTTCCAGGGACGGAGGCCTGGCGCGGACTCCATCTAGCCCAGTGTCCCAGCCACTTGCGAGGACGATCCACCCTCCCCTTGTGTCGTGGCATCCGTTGCTTTTGGTCCCCAGAAGTGTCATAGTTTGATGGTTACGACCGGCTATTCCTGTTCCTCTCTGGAGTCCTGTTGTCATGCAGCCACTGGTTCGGTGCTCTGGCCCAGCTTTGAAACCCTCCCTTGGAGGAACCGAATCAGCGGGCTGGTCCGCTGCCAGGTCTCACTCTGTTTTCAGGGGCTTCCACTCCTCCAAGACTGAGCCCCTGAGCTCCCGCCCTCCTGCTTTGCCCTGTGAGCTCTGCCCAGCGAGTCTGGCTGAGACAGACATCTGGTCTGAGACATGTAGTCTCTGCAGGCACCCAGTTACCCCAGCCAGGATGTGCAGGGACACCTACCGAGTGGGGAAACGCCTTTAATCTGCCACCATCCCCTCTGTGCTCAAACAGTCCCAATCTCTGTCCTGCTGCCTGTCTCTCGTTCCTTTCTTCTGCTCTCAGCCACTGCTTGTTCTGTGTCTCGGGGCAGGTTGTGTGCGTGGGGATCACTTAGGATTGAAGCAAAAGGGAATTTTAATGCAGAACCCTTTGGGGGAAGTTCTAGGACAGTGGCAGGGCAGGGGGGTTGTTTCTGTTTTGGTTAAACCTGTGGCTCAGGGACATGTGAACGTCAGGGCAGTTTTCTGTCCAGCTCAGTGTCCTGTCTATCCCAGTCCAGTTTGCTGTGTAGACCTCCCCTGCCCCTCAGTTACAGGACAGCCTGCAGCCGGCCCTTTCGGGAAAAGGAAACCCATCTCAGCCTCTGGCGGGGTGCCTATGGCCTGCTTGCCGTAGTTCGGATCCTGTCTGGGGCCCAGCCTCTGGGAATCCTCCCAGCCCTCGGGGTTCTTTACGTGCACCAAGGAGTGAGATAGTCACCGGTGTTGAAATGGAATGACACCGTTGGAGCGAATGGAGCGTGTGGCTCAGAGTGGAGGGTTCGGGCAGCAGTTCGGGTTCTCATACTCGGGGCAGCAATGGGCTCAGGCTCTCTGCAGACTCAGGCGGTGTTGCTGTGTCATGACGCCGGCTTTTCTCCACTGTTATGGCCAGAGACTGGCTTCTTATTTTCAAAAGGAAAGTGAGCCCCTGGGAACCTGTTAAGAGGAGATCTGCCCATCCTCCCCTCTGCTGGGGCCCCCTATACTGGGGGAACGCTGCTCTGGGGCTTGTCTGCACTTAAAAGTGAGTTTGGATTATGGTACGGGGTGAATTTAAAGGGCAGCATAGGCCTGGTGCTGAGGAACAGGGGCCTAGTTCGTTTAGCTAAATTCCCCTTTAAGTAGCTATTGCAGGTTAATTTTGGGTGGGGGTGGAGGGAAGGGAGGATGAGGTTTTTAGTGGATGTATTTGGGGGAGGTTATTCTCAGGAGGTCCTGAAATGCGGCTGTCTCTGGGGTGGGGCGAGGCAGCCCATGTGCTGCTCTGGTGATCTCTCTCTCCTTTCTGCCTGGGAATGGTGCATTGGTAGAAGCGAAGGTGTGAATTTAAACCCCGGGTGGTGTTCATGGCACTTGGGAAGGGATTTCAGTTTAAACTGGAAAAAGCTGGAGTTATCCCGGGATAAAGGCGTCTGCCGCTGGGGTTACGCCGGTCTAACTAGACGGGTGGTACAGGACTGAACGGTTGGGGTGGCTGCTGCGTCCTCATCCATGGAGCTCATGGGATCTCCGTGCCGTTCTGTCCTGGGCACTGGGGTGGGTGGGTGGTGGTTTGAGTCCGCCTGGAATTTCCATGTTTCTCGGCCTGGGGCTGGCTCTGGTGCAGGGCTTGGACGTTTAAAGTCGGCCGCCTGGTGATGACTGTCAAAGAACTCTGGTCTTCAGTGTTGTGTGAAATCAGCAGGGGAGGCACCCGGGAGTCGCAGAGAAGCCTCCCGTGGGAGCATGTCAGGGTTAGCTCAGCCTTCGGCAGCAATTGGGGTGGGGGTAGGTTAATTACCAGAGGATCAGTCATTAGCAGAGCCGTTCCCCAGCCAGCGATCTGAGATATTTGGGGGACAATCAGCTGAATGAGAGCACCTGAAAGCCCCGGGCGAGCTGTCCCATGCAGTGTTGTGTGGCTGTTCCATCACTGCCCTGCAACCTAGGTGGTTGCATCTCAGGGCTGGGTGTGCATCCCCTGAAGTGAGATCGTTCAGTCCAGTGGATAAACCAGTCTTTCACTAACTTGCAGTGTCACCGCTGGCCGGCTTGCAAGGGAGAGTGGGCTGGTGCAGGAGTGGGGTTAAGCTTGACGTAAGGCTGCTGAAGCTGGCACGGTGCTGGGGGAAGCCCCTTCGAGGAGCCTAGGGGTGGCGTCTGGTGCTAGCAGAGGGGACGCGCCACTTGAATCCTGACCCTTCTGATCCCTCTGCAGCTGTCTCTGCCCACGCGGGTGGTGCCGGGCCGCTGGGCACTGCGAGGCATGGTGTAGGAAGAGCGTGTGTTGCAATGATTCGGCTGGGACGCTGGGGTTCTCTCTCCGGCTGTGGGAGGGGTGTGGAGTCTCTCAGACCTTGGGGAAGTGGCGCAATCTGGGGTTTCCCTTCTCCCCTTGGGGGTGCTGAGTTCTTGGCCCACCCGGGGCAGGGCTGAGCAGTACCCAGGCCCTGCCTGGGCTGTGAAATGAGTCACTGTCCCCGCTGAGTCACCCCAGGCCCGACCCGGCCCCTGGCACATGGCTCTGTAGAGAGGCTCTGGTAACGGGCACAGCCAGTGCTGCGGCTACCTCTGGGGGGGCAGTTGGATAGCAGCTGCTTGGGGATACTCCCCAGCATGCCCATCCCCGGCCCTGCCTGCCTGGGAGACTGACCCCTGCCCAGACCCCTCCCAGCAACCCCCGCCCTGTGTTTGGCTCTGCTCAGGTATCCGGTAGCCGTGTGGTTCCCCCAGTGTCCCGCAGGGTTGGGTGTTGGGGGGATGTGGGCTTTGCTCTGACCTCCTGTTCCGCCCCGCACCCCCCCAGATGTCCAGCTCGCCGTTGTCCAAGAAGCGCCGCGTGTCTGGATCTGAGCCGAAGACGGGTTCAAACTGCTCCTCTGGCAACTCCGTACAGAGTGTCCCGCGCGCAGCGCCCACCAACGTGAGTCTGTGGGGCACCCAGCCCCCCACCCCACCAAGCGAGAGCCCTCGCAGCCATGGTTGGTGGGTTCCTGAGATGCTGCTAACCCTGCAGTCGCTGGCTGCCTAGCAGGTCTCGGGGGGGAGGGGGGTGGAGTTCTGCCAACCTGGGACCAGAACCAATGCCAGCCTGCCCTGCCCCCAGGGGACGTCTGCATGTTGGGGCCCCCCCCACACACCCTCCTGCATTGACCTCCTTCTCCTCCAGATCAGACCCCCCAGGGTATCTCCCCCACTCCTGAATCAGACTGAGGGCCCTCTCTCCAATTCTGGCGTACCCTGGCAGTGAGCGCCACGGGGGGAGGGGCACGACCTGGCCACAGCGAGCTCCCCGCCGGGCTCCCCGCCCCCCCAGGCCCTGCTGACCTCTGATCCCTCTGCTCACAGGGCATGGCTAAGAATGGCAGCGACGCCGACATTGACGAGGGCCTGTACTCCAGGCAGCTGTAAGTACCAGCGGGGGGCTTGTGGGCCCGTCTGCCCGCCTTGGACCCCGTCAAAACTCCCCCAGAACAAAGGCTGTTTCCCTGTCTGGGAAACTGAGGCCGAGGGGCACGGTGCTGGGTGGTGGGTCACATGTGGTGTCATTGGTGGAGACGGGAATGGGCCCAGGTGCCCTGGCTGCTGGAGCTGTGGACACAGGCTGGCTGGGGCACCCTGTGCCGCGCCTGCCCTGACTGCGCCCTCCCCGCAGGTACGTGCTGGGCCACGAGGCCATGAAGCGGCTGCAGAACGCCAGCGTCCTGGTGTCGGGGCTGCGGGGGCTGGGCGTGGAGATCGCCAAGAACATCACCCTGGGCGGTGTCAAGTCGGTCACCTTGCACGACCCCGAGCCCGCCCAGTGGGCAGACCTGGCCTCCCAGGTAGGTGCCCGGCCCGGGAATGCCCCCCCGCGCCCGGCCGACCTGTCAGTGCGGCCGGGCCCTTCCTCCCCTCCCTGACCTGCCTGTGTGTCTCGTGGTCTCCTTCCCCTCCCCCTCTGCCTGTCCTGTCCCGCCCCACCTCTCTCCGGGATCTCCCTCACCTCCCCCCCCCTTGCTCTCTAGTTCTACCTGCGGGAGGAGGATTTGGGGAAGAACCGGGCCGAGGTCTCCCAGCCGCGCCTGGCTGAGCTCAACTCTTATGTACCCATCAGCATCCACACAGAGGCCCTCACCGAGGACTTCCTGAGCCTGTTCCAGGTACACGCAAGCCTGGAGGGAGCCCAGACGCCTGGGTTCTCTCCCCGGCACTGGAAGTGGAGTGGGGTCTGGGGGGAAGAGGGGAGGAATCCTGGCTCGCATCCCCAGCTATGCTAGACTCCCATATCTACGTCTCGGGCAGGTTGGAGACCCCAGAGCTCGGGGGTGGCCTGCGGGGTGCTCTGCATCAGTTCCTGCCTGCAGGGGGAGGAGGGTTAGGGTGAGGGCCGGAGGCCACAGACTGGCAGGGTTGAGGGAGGCACAGGCTGGAGGATGGGGGGGATACAGGCTGGAGGGCAGGGGGATGGGGATGCAAGCCGAGGGGGCTCTGGGTGGGGGGTTCACACAGGCTGGATGGGATGGGGGGATGCAGAAGAGGCAGGAGAGGCGCAGGCTGGTTAGGGACACCAGCTGGGGGTTGTCTGGGTGGAGCAGAGGTGCTGGTTGGTGCTGTGGAGGGAGTCTGGGTACAGGCCAGCGCACTGGGGAGTGGAGTCTGGGGGGGTGCCGACTGGCACTTGTGGGGCATGGGGGTGCATGGGCCAGTGCTGATGGGCTCCGTGTACTAGGTGGGTTGGGGGCTGGCCCCAAGGGTGTGGGCCAGCACAGATGGGCTGTGTGCTGGGTGGGGGGCTCTGGGGGCTGGCCCTGGGAGCAGGGGCCGGCACTGATGGGCTCCATCTGTGGGGTGGGCGGGCCGGGTGTGGGGCTCCGTAGGCAGGGGCTGGCTTTGGGGGCGCAGGCTGCCACTGACGGGGTCTGGGTGGGGTGGGCAGAGTGGATCGGGTGGGGGGCTCCAGTGGCGGGAGGCTGGCCCCAGGGATGTGGGCCAGGGCAGAAGAGCTCCGGGTGGGGTGGGCGGCACGGGCCAGGTGGGGGACTCCAGGGGTGCAGGCTGGCGCTGATGGGCTCCGTGTGCGGCAGGTTGTGGTTCTCACCAACTCGCCTCTGGAGGAGCAGCTGCGGGTCGGGGAGGTCTGCCACAGCAAGGGAATCAAGATGGTGGTAGCCGACACCAGGGGGCTGTTCGGGTGAGTGCTGGGCTGGGAGCCTCCTCCCCTGTTGCTGGGCGGGGGGGCAGCAGCCTGTCTCCCCTCACCAGCACCGGAGGGTTGAGGGGGTGGAACCGGAGCCTGGGCTGGGACGGATGCGTTGGCTGTCATCAGGGAGATGGGGTAGGGGATCTCGGGGGCAGGGGGGGCTGGAGACTTGGTGGGGCGGGGGATCTCGGGGCTGAGGGGGGCTGGAGACTTGGTGGGGCCAGGGGGCTGCCCCACACTCAACCCTCTCCCTGCAGCCAGCTTTTCTGTGACTTTGGGGACGAGATGGTCGTTACAGACACCAACGGGGAGCAGCCGCTCAGCGCCATGATCTCCATGATCACCAAGGTAACACCGGACCGGATGCCTGGGTTCTCCCCCTGGCTCTGGGAGGGGAGTGGGATCTAGTGGTTAGAGGCGGGGGTTGGGGGCTGGGGGCCAGGACGCCTGGGTTCTGTTCCTGGCACTGCTGGGCTCACCCCTCCCCATGTTGGCAGGGCTGCCCGGGGGAGGTGACCTGCCTGGACGAGGCTCGGCACGGCTTTGAGAGCGGAGACTTCGTCTCCTTCACTGAGGTGGACGGCATGGAAGAGCTCAACCGCTGCCCCCCGATGGAGATCAAAGTGCTGGGTGAGCCGCTGGGCACCCCCGGGGAGCAGGGCGGGGGGGCTGGGCAGGGGGTGCTCTCCCCTGGCAGTTGGGACTGGGTGCTGGGGGGTGCCATGCTGCGGAGAGCTCAGCAGGGGGCAGTCTCCCTGCCCCATGCACCCCACATCGCTGACCCCCGCTCTCTCCTGCAGGGCCTTACACCTTCAGCATCGGCGACACCAGCAGCTTCTCCGAGTACGTGCGGGGGGGCATCGTCTCTCAGGTCAAGATGCCCAAGAAGATCAGTTTTGTGAGTGGACCTGACCCATATTCCTGGGCGGGGCAGCAGGGCAGGCCCCGGGCTCTGGCTCTCCCCCCACCTCAACTCCCTGGCTGGGGGCCAAAGGGTTGGGAACGGCCGCTCTTCCAGTTCCTTCCTAAACTCCAGCCTGGGGCCAAGGGGCAGCTCAGCAGTGGGGACAGTGTCTGCCTGGCAAGGGCAGAGCGGGTAATCACAGGGTCCTTTCTGACCTGGGGGTTTAGGCACCTCCCCTTGCCCTGCAGAGGGGGAACCATAGTCACTTGAATTCTGTGGAACAGGGGTTCCCTGCTCTCTGGGTGCTGCCAAGCTTGTCTGTCATCAGTAGGGTTCAGAGTGAACATAATTTGTCATCACATGGGTCTGTGCGCGCTCAGGCTGTCCGTCCGTGAGCCAGGGCAGGGACCCTGGGGGTCAGGTTGGAGGGGGTGAGAGGATGGGGGATTGTGCCAGCCGCCCCTCAATCCCACCCTGCTCCCTGCAGAAGCCCCTGAGAGTGGCGCTGGCTGAGCCCGACTTTGTGGTGACCGACTTCGGGAAGTTCGACCGCCCAGCCCAACTGCACCTAGCCTTCCAGGCCCTGCACGACTTCCAGCGACAGCACCAGCGCCTGCCCCGGCCCCGCAGCGAGGTAGGGCCTGGCCTGCTGTGGGCTAGGAACGGGCTGGTGGGCCAGGGGGTGTGTCTGTGTTACCGCCCCTCCCTCATGTCCTGTTCCCGTCCCCGCCCCCTGGGGCGCTGTGTGACCTGTCCCCCGTCTGTGTCCCATCTTGTGTGACTACCCCCCACCCCACCGCCTGGGGCGCTGCTGACCCCTCTCCCCGGCAGGCGGATGCGGCCGAGGTGCTGGCGCTGACCCAGGCGGTGAACGAACGGGCCCCCCCAGCACTGAAGCAGGAGAAGCTGAGTGAGGGGCTGATCAAGGAACTGGCGTACCAGGCTGCCGGGGATCTGGCGCCTGTCAACGCCTTCATCGGGGGGCTGGCTGCCCAGGAGGTCATGAAGGTAGCACCAGGATGCCTGGGTCCCGTTCCCGGAGTGGGGAGGGGAATGGGGTCTGGTGGGGGTGGGGAGCACGGACTGGGAGCCAGGATTCCGGGGTTCTATCCCCGGCTCTGGGAGGCAAGCAGGGTCTGGTGGGAGTGGGGCGCACGGGCTGGGAGCCAGGACTCTGGGGTTCTATCCCCAGCTCTGGGAGGGGAGTGGGGTCGGGTGGCTACTGTGGGGAGCGGGGCTGGAAAGCTCTGAGGCTCCCGAAGTTGGGGGCCAGGCCCCACTACTGAACGCCGCTGAAGTCTGTGTCCTCCGGGGCACGGGGAGCCCTGTCTGGGGGGCCGAGGTGTGTGGGCGTGGCTGGCCAGCGTGGCCCTGTCCTGACGCCCCCCCCTCGGCCCCAGGCCTGCTCCGGGAAGTTCATGCCCATCACACAGTGGCTCTACTTCGACGCACTGGAGTGTCTGCCCCAGGACAGCAAGGAGGTGCTGACCGAGGAGCAGTGTCGCCCGGTGAGTGACCGCGGGAGGTGGGGCTGGGATAGTGGGGGGGACTGCGGGTTGGGATTGGGGGGCACTGGCAGAGTTGGGGGAACAGCGGGGCAGGATTGGGGGGGAGGCGAGGAGCCTGGCGCCGGGGTAACTTTCCCTTCCCCTCTCCCCAGAGGAACAGCCGCTACGATGGGCAGATCGCCGTGTTCGGGGCCGACCTGCAGGCCAAGCTGGGGCAGCAGAAGTATTTCCTGGTGAGCGCAGCCGAGTTTCCACCGGGCCCTGAGGGGTCTCCAGTCACTGCGGGATCCAGAGCTCTCAGACCTCGGCCCCACAGCAAACCGCATTGGTTCACGGGGCTCAAAGGGGTGACGCTGCCCCCAGGGGGACGAGCTGGAGCTGCTGGCCAGCCGGAGTCTGATCCCAGCTCCTTCGAGGCAAACGCCCAGGGGGAGAAACCCAGCTGCTGGCTCTGGGGCTGATGCCTGCTGTGGGGGTCCCGTGGCCTGCACCGCAGGGTGCTGAGTTTGGACTCTGGTGCGTCCCAGTCTGGGCGCGTGGAACCTTCCCCCAGCGCTGCCCCCTTCACCTCCCCGTGTCTCCCCCTCCCCAGGTGGGTGCCGGCGCCATCGGCTGCGAGCTGCTGAAGAACTTTGCCCTGCTGGGGCTGGCGTGTGGGGACGGCGGGGAGGTGACCGTGACCGACATGGACACCATCGAGAAATCCAACCTCAACCGCCAGTTTCTCTTCCGGCCCTGGGACGTCACGGTGCGCTGGGGGGCTATGGGGAGCAGGATCTGCGAGCCGGGGGCGGGGCTGGGAGCCAGGACTCCTGGGTTCCATTCGTATCTCAGGCTACTAACTCCGGTCCCTGCTCCCCCCCCAGAAAATGAAGTCCGACACAGCAGCAGCTGCGGTGCGGCTGATGAACCCCAACATCCACATCACAAGCCACCAGGACCGCGTGGGGCCCGACACTGAGCGGGTCTATGACGACGACTTCTTTGAGGGCCTGGACGGCGTGGCCAATGCCCTGGACAACGTGGATGCCAGTGAGTGACGCGTGGGTGGGGCCATCCCCCTGCCGCATCTCAGCACCATGCCAGCCATCCTTGTGCGGTGTTATATATGGCTGTTCCCCTGCTGCCCTGCCCCAGAGGTGGCTGCATCTCAGCGCCGGGCAAGCCGTCCTGGCCCCCCATCACTGTGGTCCTAGGGCCTCCCACCCCATCATGCTGGTGCTAACCCTATCCGCCTGCCCCCCAGGGATGTACATGGACCGCCGGTGTGTCTATTACCGCAAGCCCCTGCTGGAGTCGGGCACGCTGGGCACCAAGGGCAACGTCCAGGTGGTGATTCCCTTCCTGACGGAGTCGTACAGCTCCAGCCAGGACCCACCCGAGAAATCCATCCCCATCTGCACCCTCAAGAACTTCCCCAACGCCATTGAGCACACACTGCAGGTGAGCGCCCGGACGCCGGGGTTCCCTCCCCGTGGGGGCTGGGAAGGGAGTTGGGTCTAGTGGGTGAGAGCAGGCGGGGCTGGGAGCCTGGACTCCTGGAGTAGGGTCCAGGGGGTTAGAGCTGGGGAGACTGGGAGCCAGGATTCCTGGGTTCTCTCCCTGGCTCTGGGAAGAGAAGTGGGGTCTCGTGGGTTAGAGCAGGCGGGGCTGGGAGCCAGGACTCCTGGGTTCTTTCCTCAACTCGGGGGCTGGTGTCTAATTCATCCGACGTCCCTGGGTGCTGCTCTTTGATCTGGGGGGGCTCCCCCCACCCCGGTGACTCTGCTCTGTCCTGCAGTGGGCCCGTGATGAGTTTGAAGGCCTCTTCAAGCAGCCGGCGGAGAGCGTCAACCAGTACATCTCGTGAGTGGTGTGGGGAAGGGGTGCTCCGCCCCTGGGGGCGGGAGGGTTTTAGGGGGCTGCCCCCTCTGAGCCGTGTGTCCCCCCCAGAGACCCCAAGTTCATGGAGCGCACACTCAAGCTGCCGGGCACGCAGCCCCTGGAGGTGCTGGAGGCCGTCAACAAGAGTCTGGTGAGCGAACGGCCCCGGAGCTGGGCTGATTGTGTGGGCTGGGCCTGCCGCCACTGGCACTGCCAGTACAGCAACAACATTCGCCAGCTGCTGCACAACTTCCCACCCCACCAGGTGAGCGCCCCCCCCGGCCCCATCTGGAGCCAGCAGCCCCTCCAGGCCCCTGTTCTGACCGCGCCCCCCTCTGGTGTATTGCAGAAGACCAACTCCGGCACCCTGTTCTGGTCAGGGCCCAAGAGATGCCCCCACCCGCTCACCTTCGACGACAGCA